>NC_135970.1:3200587-3388087 GCF_053455715.1 Rhinoraja longicauda
CAAGGACAGAGACAGAGGTGAGGCAGAGGTTCACCTGCACCTCCTCTAGCTTCATCTACTGTATCCACTGTTCCAGGTGTCGTCTCCTACATATCGGCGAGACCAAGCACAAACTCGGTGATTGTTTCGCAGAACACCTCTGCTCAGCCCGCCTTGGCCTACGCGATCTCCCGGATGCTAAATGTTTTAACACCCCCTCCCATTCCCACACTGACCTTTCTGTCCTGGGCCTCCTCCATTGTCAGAGTGAGGCCAAATGCAAATTGGAGGAACAGCATCTCATATTTTGCTTGGGCAGCTTACACCCCAGCGGTATGAATATTGATTTCTCCAACTTCATGTAACACTTGCTTTCCCTCTCTCTCCCTCCATCCCCCACCCGAGTTCTCCTACTAGTTTCACTGTCCCGATTAATTTTACTGTTTGTATGCCTCATTGTCACCTTCCCCTCAGCCAACAATGAACCATTCTACATTTCCTTAGCATCGTCCGCTTTGATCTGTCATTTTCACACCTTACCCTTCCATATCTCTAGTTTCCCTTTCCCCTGACTCTCAGTTTGAAGAAGGGACTCGGCACGAAACGTCACCCATTTCTTCTGTCCAGAGATGCTGCCTGTCCTGCTGAGTTACTGAAGACATTTTGTGTCTGTCTTCAGTATAAACTAACATCTGCAGTTCCTCCCTACACAAAATAAACAGGTAATTCGGTTTCAAGCGTCTGGCTGAGATTAAACCTTCCCTTAACTGTTAACAAACAGAAGGATATGTGAGCATGACTATTACCCAACACACCCAACATACCCATTTAAAACTGTTAAGTACATCTGGTAAAAATTGAAAACAAACTATCAGGAGTTTCTCCTGTTTGCCATTAAAACATCTGTTGCAGAAGCACTTGCTTTAATTTAGCACAGAAATGAAGCACATGACCTCCAGGTGTCAAAGCAAAGGAGGTGTGTACATATTTCATTAGAATCTGACAGCAGCCTTAGTTTCTTTCATTAATTATGGCATGAGACAAAAGACTAATTGATAAAATACAGTTGTGACAGCATTCTGAGGGATAAGATATATACGCATTAAAAAAGAAAGTGTGGAGTAGAGAGGGCAGAGTATTTTACCCAGAGTAGGGGAATCAAGAGCCAGAGGACACAGGCTTGAGGTGAGAAGGGGAAAAAATAATAGGAGCCTGAAGGGGTATGGAATATGGAAGTGCAATGTGGACTGAGTTGTAGGGTGATGTTGGGCAGGTTGGGACTTCAAACCTTTGGTGTACACCTCTATAAGATCACCCCTCAGCCTCCTACACTCCAAGGAATAAAGTCCTAGCCTCCCCAACCTCTGTGTGTGTGTAGCTTAGGGTGATGAATCTGTGGAATTCCTTGCCACGGAAGGCTGTGGAGGCCAATGGACATTTTTAAAGCAGAGATAGTTAGATTCGTGATTAGTACGGGTTTCAGAGGTTATGGGGAGAAGACAGGAGAATGGAGTTAGGAGGGAGAGATAGATCAGACATGATTGAATAGTAGAGTAGACTTGATGGACTAAATAGCCTAATTCTGCTCCTATCACTTATGATCTTATGACCTTATGAGTCCCTCAAGTCCTTGCAAATTCTTTAAAATCTTTTCTGCACTCTCTCCTGCTTACCTTAAACTGTATCTTAAATATCTTAAGCACAGCAGGAAAGTCCTCATCAGAAATCCCAAAGAAGCACAGAGAGATCTTGCATTGGCTGTGGTGAGGAGAGAGTGATTGTATAAACATTCCCAGACCCGATCTAACAGCTTGCTCCAGAATCTCCATTTTTCAACATCCCCTGATTCAGCCACTTTCTATGTTAACCACAATGCAGAGCTGCTCGAAGATTACACAAGGAACTGCCACAGCCTCAGAATAAAAGGATGTTATTTTGTAAAGGAGATGAGGAGGAGTTTCTTTAATCAGGGGGTGGTGAATCTGTGGGATTCACATCCACAGACGCATGTGGACACCAAGTCAATGGATAAGTTTAAGGCGGAGATTGATAGATTCTTGATAAATACTGGTGTCAGGGGTTACGGGGGGAGGCAGGAGAATGGGATTGAGAGGGAGAGATAGATCAGCCATGATTCAATGGCAGAGTAGACTTGCTGGGCCAAATGGCCTAATTCTGCTCCTATAACTTAGGAATGTGTGAGAGGGAATGGACAGGTGACGTTTTGGGTCAGGATGGGATCAGTCTGAAGAACGGTCCTGATTCAAAATGGTGTCCGCCCAATCACTCCACAGGTGCTGCCTGATCTGCTGAGTTCCTCCAGTATTTTGTGTTTTGCAAGAAAATTATTTTGCAGACTAAAGTGTCAAATGTGATAAAAATGATAACGTTAAGTCCCATCCACATAATTACCTTCAAACCATTTCTTGTCCATACGTCAACCTCTGGTGCCCTTCTTACAGTAAAGGATTCATAACTAACAGTTAACCGAGACCATATTAATATGCGCACTCTGCACGGTCTCGCCAGCTCTGACTCAAGATGGCAATTGTGGTCCTAACCTCATCAACACAGACAGGTTTCCATGTTAAAAGAACCTTTGATGAAGCAGGATATTGCTGGAAACTCTCCTTCTACATGGTGATGGATATTGATGGGATGGTCAGAATATCAATCCCATTTTTAACCATACCATTAACACTAAGTGAAGGCAGCGAAAATTAATATCACTTAGTTGGAGCAGGAGGACGAAATTAATAATGCAACGTTTTAAACTTTGGAGTAGGCTGCCAGTATTTAGTACAGTTCAACATTTGAGAAGGAAAAAAAACTGCAGATGCTGGTTTAAACCGAAGATAGACACAAAATGCTGGAGTAACTCAGCTGGTCAACATTTGATAGGTTTTGATAGGAATTAGGAGGGACATTAGGTGGAAGAGGGAAGGGTGTATCTCCACACATGCAGCCTGACCGCTGAGTTGCTCCAGCACTTTATTTATTTCTGTGATGGACAGATGAAGGGAGATTGACCAAATTGGGCCTTTACTCGTTAGAGTGTCGCAGAATGAGAGATGACACACATAGATTCTACAGACAGATACTGAGAGAACTTTGAGAAATTTGGATATCTGGAAATAGTGGGCTAAGTTTCAGAATAAGGGATATCATATGAAAGATATAGGAAATAATTTCTTAGTTTAGTTTCGTTCAGAGGTACAGCATGGAAAAGGCCCTTCGGCCCACTGAGTCCACGTTGGCCATCGATCACCTGTTCACACTAGTTCTTATGTTATCTCACTTTCTCGACCACTCACTACACACTAGGGGCAATTTACAGAGACCAATTAGCCTATGAACCTGCACGTCTTTGGAATGTGGGAGGAAACCGGAGCACCTGGAGGATACCCACACAGTCACAGATTGAAGGTGCAAACTCCACACAGACTGCACCCTAGACTGGGATCAAACCCGGGTCTCTGGGGCTGTGAGGCAGTGGCTCGACCAGCTGCACCACTGTGCCACCCCTGAATGACATCCAAATTGGTGGCAATGTATTTTTGTATCTCAGGGTAGGCTAAGAAAATTGTATACCCCCTTTTTATGTTCTTGGTCTTCAAGTCCAGTGGACAATTGTTGCTATCCTATGGTTTCATGTAAATCTTCAAACAATAGCTAAATTTATTTTCAATACTCCTGTATGCAACAAATGGCGCAAGGGACCATGTAACAGCTTTCACTTAAGTCATGGTTCAGTTGCATAACACCGGGCAGCACGGTGGCACAGCGGTAGAGCTGCTGCCTTACAGTGCCAGATATCCTGGCTCCATCCTGACTATGGGTGCTGTCTTTGCGGAGTTCGTACGTTATCCCTGTGACCGCATGTGCTCCAGCTTCCTCCCACACTCCAAAGACGTATGGGTTTGTGGGCTAATTGGCTTAGGTAAAAATTGTAAATTGTCCTTCGTGTGCAGAATAGTGTTAGTGTACGGGGATCGCTGGTCGTCACAGACTCGGTGGGCTGAAGGGCCTGTTTCCACGCTGTATCCCTAAACTAAACTAAACATGCAGCACATTAAACTAAACAATCAGAGAATGGCTATTAGTTTAGTTTTGTTATTGGGTGTCTGTGTGGTCACCATCATATTAAATGTGGAGACACAAGGTACTGCAGATGCTGGTTAACAAAAAAAAGACTGAAAGAAGCATCCCGACCTGAAACGTCACCTATCCATGTTCTCCAGAGATGCTGCCTGACCCGCTGAGTTACTCCAGCACTCTGTGAAACGTCACCTATCCATGTTCTCCAGAGATGCTGCCTGACCCGCTGAGTTAATCCAGCACTCTGTGTCAGCCTTTATCATACTAAATACACTCTGCTTGGTGTTGAAGGCTGTTCACAGTGATGTGGAGAAGATCAGACCTTTGTGTGACCATCCAGAGTGATGTTGCCACTCACAGGTGAGGTGAGGACACTTATCTTTTTGCCATGCAAGATGAAGGGTGGTTCAGGTGCATGAGGGAGCTGATAGTGGATGTCTTGATCTGCGTCTGTGCAGACCATCAATGTCCTTTACCACTCCTGTACACATCTTCCACCTCTGACAACAGACCCCCCCACCTCCCCCCCCTCCCCCCCTCCCCCCCCTCCCCCCCCCTCCCCCCCCCTCCCCCCCCCCTTCCCCCCCCCCCCCCCCCTCCGCCCCAACCCTGCCTTGAGGCATTAAGAGCAGCTGGTGATTCTCAGACACATCACTGAGCTTCCAGGTTCAAGTGAGCCAGCACTTGTGGTTTCTACAAACTTGGCCACATCAGCACAACAGAAGTCTCTCTGACCTGAAACATAACTCTGTTTCCCATCCAGTGGTACAGTCTGACCAGCTGAATGTTTCCAGCTTTTATTCAGTATTGAACATTGGCGGCTTTATGTATTGGAAGTATACTTGAGGAGAAGATGTAAAGCACTTATGAGGCAGTGGCATATTAAACCATTAACAATCCTCTCTCATTCTCCATGCATGTGATATTGTGGCTTTAAACAGCATCCAATATCCTGCCCAATCCCCGCCCTCCTGCCTTTCCCAATGATCCTCTTCTTGTTCTTTGCGCTCCCAGAGCATCTGATAGAGACCTGTCAGATGTGCATAAAGTTATGAGAGGCATAGATAGGGTAGACAGTCAAAACCTTTTTCCCATCCTGCATCTATTTTGCTGGGAATGTCACGTTTAGTTTAGGGATGCAACATTGAAACAGGCCCTTCGGCCCACCAAGTCCATGCCGACCAGCGATCCCCACACATCAACACTATCCTACACACAACAGGGACAATTTACCATTTTTACCAAGCCAATTACCTTACGTCTTTGGAATGTAGGAGGAAATGGAATATCTCAGAGAAAACCTATGTGGTCACTGGGAGAACGTACAAACTCCATACGGCCAGCACACGATGTCAAGAATCAGCAGTTCTCATCGCTAAATTATATAGGTTTTTAATGTGCATGATATTATGAAGAGCTGAGAACTGCTGATTCTTGACAAATTATCATGGATATTTAAATTATTATTATTGCGCAAAATGTATTGCATTTTTTCTCATAGACAAAATGCCAATAATTAATAAACCTACGTGTCAGGTGGCCAGAAAATGAGAGGTTTAATTTTAAATATTAACACATTGAATTAATTGTTTAATTAAATAATTAAAGTGTTTCACATTTACAGGGGTGGCCACTACACCAAACCTTCAGACTAAAGCCAGCACACTACATCAATACTGGCCTTTGCAGCTTTCAGACTGTTTCTGCACATAATAGGAGCAGGTCTAAAGATGTCACCGAGAAGGTGCCAAGTATTTTGTGAAGCCACCAGAAACATGACCCTCATGTACAGTCCTGCTGCCAACTGGATAGCACGCTTCAGAAAAAGCTTTTCACTGCATCTGACACGTGACAATAAGCTCAACTGAACTAATGACACAGAAAAGATAGTCGATGATATCTGAAGAAGGGTCTCGACCTGAAACATCACCGATTCCTGTGCTCCGGAGATGCTGTCTGACCCGCTAAGTTATTCCACCTTTTGGTATCTATCTTAGCTGAGATCTTCATCAGTGTCAGGAGATAGGGATGAATCTTTTAAAGTAATAATCTCCAATTTATTTCCAGTGCCATGCAGTAAGAGATGCATTAAGATAAAACAGAAAAACCTCTGGCTGAGAAAACGTGCTGGAAATAGGAAGAGTGTCGTCTTAGTGAGAATATCAGCCCAAGTTCTGTTTTGAAACAACACATCTATTTGCTCCTTGTTTTAAACACAAAGTGCTGGATGAACTCAGCAGGTCAAGCAGCTGTTGGGTGCCATATTCCCCAGAGATGCCGGCTGACCTGCTAAGTTACTCCAGCACCATGTGTCTTTTTCTGTAAACCAGCATCTGCAGTTCCTTGTATCTTCAAACAGCTGAGAAAGGGAAGGGAATGGACAGGAGATCATCATCATCATCATCATCATCATCATCATCATCATCATCATCATCATCATCATCATATGATGTTTCAGGTTAGAACAGTTCCACAGACCATTCTTGAGTATAACGTTGCCTATCCATAAACTCCACAGATGCTTCCTGACCCTTTGAATTCCTCCAACATTTTAAAAAGGTACAAAGTTCTGGAGTGACTTAGCCGGTCAAGCAGCATCTCTAGAGGACATGAGGAGGATGGAACTGCAGATGCTGGTTTAAACCGAAGATAGACACAAAATGCTGGAGTAACTCAGCGGGTCAGGCAGCTTCTCTGGGGAGAAGGAATGGGTGACGTTTCAGGTCGAGACCCTTCTTCAGGACTTCAAGAGTCGTGAGAACATCTCAGAGAACATTGATAGGTGATATTTTGGGTTGGGAAATTACACAGAACCACAGTTAAAGGACACCCTATTAACCTAAGAACATCACTCGTAGTTTGCTTTAAATATTATCAACTTGAAAGTTATCTCACACAAAGATGCATTTATTAAAACAATTAATCCTTTCGAGTCTTGAAATATTCGTAGACAAAGCATCGACTGTTATCTCTATCCAGACACTACCTAAATTATTCAGTGACTAACACATATTTCCAAATTTTATTAAAAAGGGATAATAAAATGTAATGAGTAATTTTCTTGCATTAATTTGCTTGTTAGATTCTAATCCATAACATTATTATTACCAACTAAAAAATTGATGTGACTAGTTCCTCATAAAGTGATACTTGAGAAACCTGACCCAACAGTGTTATTGTCAATATTACTTAGGTTAAGCTAGCATGAATTTTATTTTAATATCGCTAGAAATTACAATTGGTACCTCAGCACCGTGTTATACTATTCATCATTCTATCGTTTTAATACAAGCTCTTCATTTATTAACAGCGGATCAATGTCTCTGCATGTTTAAACATCTTCAACTGTCTCCAGTCTATGTCATCATTGATAATGTCTTAGGACTAATGGCTCACCTTCTTTTCATCTTTAGTTATACCTTACACTTTGCCAAAGTCAATTAATCATCTCTCTAAAATTCTTAGTCTGCACCGACCAGCGATCCCCGCACATTAGCAGTGCCCAACACACACTAGGAATAAGTTTACATTTACACCAAGCCTCTACGTTTTTGGAGTGTGGGAGGAATCTGACGATTTCAGTGAAAACCCACGCAGGTCACGGGGAGAACATACAAACTCCGTACAGACAGTACCCGTAGTCGGGTCTCTGGCGTTGATGGGCAGTTGATCTGCTGCCGTGCCCAATCCTTATGTGCAGAACATTAGCATCACAATTTTGATATCCTACTGATACACACAAAAAGCCAGAGTAACTCGGCAGGTCAGGCAGCATCTCTGGAGAAAACGAATAGGTGTTCTGCCGGAATTGATATCACGTTTTAAGTATAAGACAATAACTGCAGATGCTGGTACAAATCGAAGGTATTTATTCACAAAATGCTGGAGTAACTCAGCAGGTCAGGCAGCATCTCAAGAGAGAAGGAATGGGTGACGTTTCGGGTCGAGACCCTTCTTAAGTTATCAAAGTTTACATAAGTTTGCAAGCTTGCTCAGTGGCGCACCTAGTAGAGCTGCTGCCTCACGGCGCTAGACACCCAGATGCAATCCTGACCTTGGGTGCTGTCTGTGTGGAGTTTGCACGTTCTCCGTGTGATAGTGTGGGTTTCCTCCGGATGCTCCGGTTTCCTCCCATATCCCAAAGACGTGCGGGTCTGTAGGTTAATCGGCCCTCTGTAAATTACCCCTCGTGTGTCGGGAGTGGATGAGAAAGTGGGATAGCATAGAATTAGCGTGAACGATGATCGGCGTGGGCTGAAGGGCCTGTTTCCATACTGTGTCTCTAAACATGATGAGGAATGTTTGTTTCATAGGTTCTGAACTGAAGGAGAGCGGCAGCGCTCGCTGGCTGAGCACATTGCTCGGGATAGCTGTCTATCGATTGGCCGGTGCCGATACCGGTCTACCGATGGAGGTCCCTGTATTACTGGGCCTCAGTGGGTGACCTGGGCCTGGTTGGACTTCCGATTAAACCCTGGAGAAGCTGCACCGTGAAACACCACTGGTCACAATAGACAATAGACAATAAATAGGTGCAGGAGGAGGCCATTCGGCCCTGATCACACTGGCTACCAGCAAAGCCTTGCCCCTGCTTAAAAATGAGTGAACAATTAAAATATGTCTAAATAATCGACTTTAAACTAAGTTTACAAAATGCTAAAACACGCACTGAACTGAAATATTTTTAAGAAAGGAACTTAAGTTCCTCTCTGCTAACGAGAGGGATGCAAAGATGCGAACAGTGGGACGTGTAGCAAGTACTTGAAGTTAGAGAAATCAATATTTATACCACTGGGGTGTAAGCTGCCCAAGCGAAATATGAGGTGCTGTTCCTCCAATTTGCATGTGTCTTCACTTTGACAGTGGAGGAGGCCCAGGATAGAAAGATCAGTGTGGGAATGGGATAGGAAAATGTTTAGCAACCGGGAGATCCCGTAGGCCAAGGCTGATTGAGCGTGTGTTTAGTGAAACGATCGCCAAGACTACGCACTGACTCGCCAATATCTAGGGGCCCACACCAGGAGCACCGGATACAGTAGGCGAGGTTGGAGGAGGTGTAAGTAAATCTCTGCCTTACCAGTGGGGGTCCCTGGATGAAGTCGAGGGAGGAGGTATAAGGGCAGGAGAAGGACAGTGCTCAAGGTAGACTCGAAAAGACAAAGGTAGACTAGTCACTGACTAGACACGCTTCCAGCTCCCGTTCCAGACCTCCCAGTTCAGACCCAACCCACATTACAGGCACCGACAATCAATCCTGTTGCTTCTCGAAGGTACTTATTCACACAATGCTGGAGTAACTCAGCGGGTCAGGCAGCATCTCAGGAGAGAAGGAATGGGTGACGTTTCGGGTCGAGACCCTTCTTCAGATTTCTCGCAACAGTTCTCTTTTCGTGCCCTGCGTTCCATGTTCCAACTACTGTGCTAAAGGCATGTGTCCAGAATCCTCACAGAGCTGCAGCTAGTCCCACAAAACTGGCAATTAGCAAGAATTGGACAATGTAGAAAATACTCAGGTACCCACCCCGACATAAGAAGCGGACTAATCCTAATGTCTGCAATGTATGTGAATGATGGGAGCGCTCGGATGTTCAGGCAGCATCAGTCCAGAAAGAATTAATCTTTTAAGTCAGTGAACTTACATCCTAATGTTAACTGCTGTCCCTTCCACAGATGCTGCTTCAGTTGCAGTGTGTTCCCCGCATGTAAACTCAGTCACTGCACACTAGCAGTTTAAAAATAAAGATACTATATATACAAATAACTTGCATTGAACGTTATGTTTAATTGTCATGTGTACCGAAACAGGTCAATGATTTTCTTACTTACAGCGGCATAACAAGTTTGTAAACACAGTAATCCTAATGGACAAACGGAAAAAGTCTAATAAATAAAAAAGCAATATAGTGCAAAACTAAACAAAAGCGTAAAGTTCCTCGTGCAACCAAGACAGTTCGAGGTTTAGTTGGTATTTGTATTGTCCAAGAGCCTCGTGGTTGTTGGGAAGAAGCTGTTCCTGAACCTGGGCGTTACTGTTTTCAGTCTCCTATACCTACTTCCCAATGGCAGGAGTACAATGTGAGTGTGGCCAGGGTGGTGGGGGGGGGGGGGGTCTCTGATGATGCTGGCAGGAGTACAATGTGAGTGTGGCCAGGGTGGTGGGGGTCTCTGATGATGCTGGCTGGAGTACAATGTGAGTGTGGCCAGGGTGGTGGGGGTCTCTGATGATGCTGGCTGCCTATCTTGAGGCATCATCTCATGTAAATCCCTTAGCTGGTGGGGAGGTCAGTACCCATGATGGAGCGGGCAGTGTGTGGTGGGGTTGTCAGTGCCCGTGATGGACCGGGGCAGTGTGTGGTGGGGAGGTCAGTGCCCATGATGGACTGGGCAGTGTGAGGTGGGGATGTCCATACCCGTGATGGACCGGGCAGTGTGAGGTGGGGATGTCAGTGCCCATGATGGACCGGGCAGTGTGAGGTGGGGATGTCAGTGCCCATGATGGACTGGGCAGTGTGAGGTGGGGAGGTCAGTGCCCATGATGGACCGTGATGGCAGTGTGAGGTGGGGAGGTCAGTACACATGATGGACCGGGGCTGTGTGTGGTGGGAAGGTCAGTACCCGTGATGGACCGGGCAGTGTTCACCAATTTTCCTTTGTTCCTGGGAGTTTGAGTTGCTGAACCAGACAGTGATGTAACCAGTCAGAACAAGAAAATAACTGCAGACGCTGGTACAAATCGAAGGTATTTATTCACAAAATGCTGGAGTAACTCAGCAGGTCAGGCAGCATCTCAGGAGAGAAGGAATGTGTGACGTATCGGGTCGAGACCCTTCTTCAGTCTGTACGATCTCTACCGTACACCTTTATGTGACTTTTCTCACATGCCAACATGTCCCAGGGAGATTCACAGACAATTAATTTTGTCGAAGTATGACAGGCAAGTGAAGCAGCCCAGACCATCACACAAACACACCTCCCTTCCATTGACTCCATCTACACTTCACGCTGCCTCGGCAAGGCCAGCAGCATAATTAAGGACGAGTCGCACCCTGGCCACTGCCTCTTCTCTCCTCTCCATTCGGGCAAGAAGTACAGAAGTGTGAAAACGCACTCCTCCAGATTCAGGAACAGTTTCATCCCCTCTGTTATCAGGCAACCGAATCATCCTACCACAACCAGAGAGCAGTCCTGAGCTATGGTTTACCTCATTGGACACCCTCAGACCATCTTTAATCAGACTTTACTGGACTTTACCTTGCACTAAACGTCATTCCCTTTACCATGTGCCTGTCCACCATGGATGGCTCGATTGTAATCGTGTAGTGTCTTTCCATTGACTGGTTCACATGCAACAAAAGCTTTTCACTGTACCTTGGTTCACATGACAATAAACTAAACTAACTAAGCAAATTTCTGAAACCAAAATTAAATCAATAATGGGATGATCTGGTTCATTTGCTTTCGCTGAAGGGTCATAATCTGCCTGGACTCTTGGGAAACTCCCTGCCTTTTTTAATCAAAATGCACGGGATATGTTTTTAATATCAATCAGACCATCTGAAAAGACAATGAAGGAGGTTTTCAATTGGAGCATAAATCATCATTGGGGAATGTGCACTGTGTCCATGCAGGCAGTAAATGTCATCTTATAATATATTCCTTCACCATCCTTATCTCTGCTCCAAGTCTCTCCAGTACATTGGGCTCTGGGTGGGAACAGGGGCTGGGAAACTAGTGTTGAAGAATTGCTGGAGCACCTTGAGGGGTGGATGGATGTGTTAGTGATTAAAGTAAGCAGGGCTTTGCAACATAAAGATTCATTGTGAAAATCAATAAGCATCAAAACCTGGAAACAACTGAGTAAAAGTGATGATTATAGTCTAGATTTAGTGGGGCAGAAGTAGCCAATGGGACCATTGGCTTTCTGCCAAAATTACAAAGATAGCAACATAGTGTGAGTAATGTGAACCATTTTTAATCAATGAGCTGCTTTGAAGTCAAAAGTGGTGTGACACTCCCTCCTCAAAGTCTCTTATCACTTCATAATATTCGACTGGGGTCATTTCAATGCAAAGACTGTCATTTAGCTGGACGGTGTCACCTATCCAGGGTGTGTACACTAAAGGGAATATTTCAATGCACTCACACTGCCAGGTCGGTAAAGGATTCCCGCTGGTGTCAGGACGTGTGAAACACCAAGAGGCAAGAGACAACCTCATTCATGACTGAGCAATCATTAATCACACCTTTGTGTTGATGCTGCCTTGAGAAAAGGCACAGGATGGTGTCCAGCTCAGAACATAGGACAGAGCAGCAAGGAGCAGGCCCTTCGGCCCACAAGGTCCATGATGCCAGGCATCCGCCCGCACGTGATCCACAAGAGAGCCATGGAACAACGTGAAAGCTAACAGACCTCTTCTCACGCCACTTGGGGTCAGTATTTCCACCAACTCGCCATCTTTACTCCTGCAGCAAGCTGTCGGAGGAGAGGATTTCCAACAAATGCCACACAGGAAGACTGAGGCCGAAACCACCTCGCCATTGGGAGATATCAATATTCAAGTATTCAAGAATCCTCTCCGATAAGGATGACTGCGGCTTTTAAAAGACATTTGGACAGATATACAGACAGGGAGGGGGTTCGAGGCGTGCGGGCCAAATACGGGCTGGTGGGACTGGGCCAATGTGCCAACTTGGGCGGCATGGACAAGGTGGGCCGAAGGGCCTGTGCCTGTGCTATACACTTCCGTCACTCTAAATACACACAGTTAAGTATCGTCGATGTTAATTGACTCTGCCTAGCTGCAGGAACATCAGCGTAAAAACACTCGCGATTACGTGGATTTGAGGAAGAATCTTTTCACTGCGAGAGTGGGTTCGGGTGTGGAGCGCTGGATGAGTTGGTGGTGGAAGCAGAGACTCCCACGGAAGATGCCAAATACCTGGACAAGCTCGTGTTTGGCCAGGACATGAGGGGTATGGATCAAGCGTGGATAAAAAGGGGGGCGGCAATGGGTCATTGAAGTCTGAAGAAGGACCTCGACCCGAAACGTCACCCATTCCTTCTCTCCCGAGCTGCTGCCTGACCCGCTGAGTTACTCCGGCATTGTGCGCCTACCTTCGATTTTAATCAGCATCTGCAGGGTTTTTCCCTACACAATGGGTCATTGATGGCTGGTACGGACAACATGGTCACAGGTCCTGTCTCTGTGCGGCCACTCGCTGATTGTATCACTATTGTAGACAGACTACTACATGAATGGGTGATTCCATCGATGAAACACCATGATCACACAGCATAACGGGACGGACTCACACCACAGCAGCTATATGTCATTATTCTCTCCTGCAGACTTTCGCAGTGAAAATACTTTGATTGGAAGATTTCCATGATCCTTCATCGGTCCAGTTTTCTGACCCGAAACGTCACCCATCCCTTCTCTCCAGAGATGCTGCCTGTCCCGCTGAGTTACTGCAGCATTTTGTGTCTCGGAAAATAACTGCAGATGCTGATTTAAATCGAAGGTATTTATTCACAAAATGCTGGAGTAACTCAGCGGGTCAGGCAGCATCTCAGGAGAGAAAGAATGGGTGATGATTCGGTTCCAGACCCTTCTTCAGAAAACTGGACCGATGTTTAAACCGGCACCTGCAGTCCCTTCCTACACCAGTTCTCCGAACTCTTTCGAGAGGCTGTTTTCTCAGGAGTGCCCACAAGAGGCAATGAATGCACTGGGGAAGCGCTCTCTCCAGCCCCATTCTCCACACTCAGTCCCACCCCCGACACACACACACCCCAGCACTAAAGGCCCAGCAACACTGGGGGGGACCTGCGGTTCATGGGCACCACACCGGACTCCTGAGATGGGCGCTCGGGCGGAGTTCTGTCAGCAGCAGAAGTTACCCACAGGCAAAGGAAGACAAGTGCTCAAAGCTTCCTTTCACATGCGGCACAGAGGCGCGGCTGGTGGAGCCAGGGGCCCGGGTTGCATCCTGACCTCGGGTGCTGTCTGTGTGGAGTTCGCCCCCTGAGACCACGTGGGTTTCCTTCGGGGGGGCTCCGATTTCCCCGGATGCTCCGGTAGGTTAATTGGCCCTCTGTAAATGTCCTTAATGTGTGGGGAGTGGGTGAGAAAGTGGGATGACATAGAACTGGTGTGGGCAGCGTGGTCTCGGTGGGCCGAAGGGCCTGTTTCCATGCTGTATCTTTCAATCAATGAATCTTTCCGCTGCAACATCGCGACGGGGGATGGAGAGGGAGCTGTGGGCGTGGGGTCGAGTGGTCCACACTTCACATTTAGAGCAGGGGGGAGAAAGGGGCATGAGTGAACCACCTCACAAACCAGCCACCCCTCGCTTACACCCTGGTGCCCACGTTGACAATCTAACAACCCTCGACGTCGGACTGGAAAGGAGTCATCTCAAACCAATGCCTTCGCGTGATAACATGGGCTCCTCTGCCCACTCGCATCCAACTCAACAGATACAGAGTTGTGAGTGGATACTCCGGCTCCTATATGTGCCAAGTAAATCAATATTCCGGGGCGAATTTCACGGCAAAACACATTTTACTGTTTGGTAAAAATGAATTGGGTTTTGGGGGGATATTTAGTAAATGGAAAGTTACCTCGGAATGTTATCCTGGGATCTGATTTGGGGAGAATAAGTCCAGGACTCCGCTGTACACATGTCACGTTACCGGTTTGTCTGATTTATACAGGCCGTTTAGAAAATCTCGGAGGGGGTGGTGGGAAGACACGATGAGCTGGAGTAACTCGGCGGGACAGGCAGCAGCTCTGGAGAGAAGGAATGCGAGTCGAGACCTTCTTCAGGCTGATTGTGAAATGTTGAAGGCCCTGGTGTAAGTTAGTGGGTAAGTTTGTGAATAAGCGAAGAGTCTCGGATTGCAAGAACAGGGAGTCGGTAGGAATCGTGTAGAATCCCGGTCACGATGCGTGTGATGCTGGTTTACACCGAAGGTAGACACGATGCCGAGTCATGTTCGGTCTGATGATGTGGGAAAGAGCAATGTGTGGTTCTCAGGACCCTAGACTTCCCCAGGGTCCATACTGGCGGGAGGGGGGGGGGGGGTGGGGCGCAAGGAAAAGCTGAATGCATCTTTGGGAGCAGATGTTTAATGCTCCCAATCGCCTAAACATTCAGGTGACTGACAGTTTTACATAAAACATATTTTTAAAGGCATTTGGCCAGGTACATGGATAGGAAAGGTTTTGGGAGAAATGGGCCAAACGCGGCAGGTGGGGCAGTGTAGATGGGGCATCATGGGCAAGTTGGGTCCAAGGGCCTGTTTTCGTGCTGTATGACTGCGTGACACCAACTTTAACACAGCAAACTGTTCACTCCAAACAGGGTTGTCCCTATGTAAAGTACGCCAACTTCAATATATCGAAAATATTTTAATCTTGCGAATGTCACAATTGATACAATATTTAAGGTGTCATTAATATACTGTACAATCATGTAATTTATAGCGTTTTACATCAAGGCACAACACACAGTATTTTACATACATGCCTTGAGAGGCAACATTTATCATATCCCCGAGATTCTGATCGAGACCGAGTTCTAACAGCACACAGCTGAAAGTCACATTTGCGCGCTGTGCCCAAGCGGAATTAAATAACATTTACAGACCATCAAATATCGGTGGTAGAAAACCTGATGTGGTGTAAAAGCCACGTCTTGCTCTACGATACACTTAGGAAGTAATTGATATAATAATCAGGAGGATTAACGGGATAGGGGTTGGAAACAAAATAAAAAAGGAAAGTTCGGACAGTCCTCAAAATGAAATGTGTAACAAGTTCCAAGCGCAATTGTTCTCTGAGCTCCGGCGGTGAAGGAAGCAAGCCAAGCGACATCTATCAGTAGGGAAGAACTTTGCCTCGTCAGGTGTTGTTTTCTACCTGCAAAACACCAACGGCACAGAGGATCAGCCATCAAGTATTGACTTAGTGAGTGTGCAGGAAGGAACTGCAGATGCTGGTTTAAACGGAAGATAGACACAAAGTGCTGGAGTAACTCAGCGGGTCAGGCAGCATCTCTGGATGGATGGAATGGGTGACGTTGCGGGTCGAGACCCTTCTCAGTTTGGGTGTGAGGGTCACGGCCGGGTTTGGGGAATCACTCCCGGAACTGCAGATGCTAGTTCTGAAAAAAGACACAGTCCTGGAGTAACTCAGTGGGTCAGGCAGCATCTCTGGAGATCATGAATAGGTGATGTTTCGGGTGGATACCCTTGTCCAGACTGCAGGATCTCCAGTGTGTGTTTGTCAGTATTACAGGGGTGCATACGCCTGTAGTGTACCACACATTCTGTCAGTACTCTAGTTGGATAGTTTAGCACCCAACGGCACCCGTGCCCACCGCTCTCTCCACCGACGTGCACACAATTCTCCCACCTACTACCCCCTCCTATATCCCTCCCTGTGGCTTTACATTTCACTCATCTCCCCTCCTCACCGCTAGTTTTGTCACTTACTCCACCTTCGTCTGTATCCACCTGTCACTTGCCGGGTCTCGTCCCCGTTTCTCTTTTCCAGCTTTCTCCCCTCTCCCCAAACTACAATCAGTGTGGAAGAGTCTCGACCCGAAAGGTCGCCGGTCCACTCCTCTCCACAGATGCTGCCCGACCCTCCGGCACTTTGTGCTTTGCTCCAGGTTCCAGCGCCTGCAGTTCCTGGGGCAAGATTGTGAGTTACGTTGAAACGGGAGCATGCACAATCCGCCAACTGGTTTCGAAACCCGAGCCATTATTTACCAGTTCCCTGAGATAATCTACAGCTGGACGTTCCTTCTTCGCCTTCCGAAGGTATTGGCTCCGACATCAGTAGGAACAAAGTCGCTGTTTCCCATTGCCCCAGCCCGGCTGAGGAAGTCGGCGAGACGGTGAGTGGCACACGTGGCTGTTTTACAGGCTCGCTTCTCCACTGGGACACTGCATCACATGGGAGGGGGGGGAGAGGGGGGGGGGGGAGATAGAGAGGGGGGAGAGAGGGGGGGGTAGGGGAGGGAGAGGGGGGGGATAGAGGGAGGAGGGGAGGAAGATCATCCATTAAACCAAATGCAGACATGTGCACACCAAATTACTTTTCCCCTCCCTTTATTTTAATCCCAATCTTTTTACGGTTGAACGTTCTAGTGAAGAGCCGAAGGTAAATACTTACAGCAGGGAGACAGTCCATTCGGCCCACAGTTGAAGTTGGTGTTCAAGGTCTACATGGTTCTACATGGTCTACGCCACACCCACCCTAGCCCACATCCTGCACCTTCACCCCTCCCTCTCCTATACTCGCGTGTCTCCTTTCCCATTGATTCAAGTCGTCAAAATACAAGGGGGGGAGAGAGAGAGGGGGGGAGAGAGGGGGGGGGTAGGGGAGGGAGAGGGGGGGGGGGATAGAGGGAGGAGGGGAGGAAGATCATCCATTAAACCAAATGCAGACATGTGCACACCAAATTACTTTTCCCCTCCCTTTATTTTAATCCCAAAACACAAAGCGCCGGAGGAACTCAGCGGGTCAGGCAGCATCTGTGGAGGGAAATGTACGGGCAATGGTTCGGGTCATCACCTCTCAGTCTCATTTCATTCCCTCCTGATCTGTTAAGTCTCTCCGGCAGCTTGTGTTTCGCCCCGAATTCAAGCACCTGCAGTTCCTTGTATCAACAACTAATCGTGGTAGTATTTTAAAGAAAGTAACTAAAGAACGTTCATATTAGTCCGAAATATCTGAAGTTAGTTGCTGTGATTCTCGTTGCTGTGGGCATTAAGTCTGCGGTCTGATGCGTTTACTAGAAGGACATTGTTAGGTTCTCCCTTTATTTTAATCCCAATCTTTTTACGTTTGAACGTTCCAGTGAAGAGCCGAAGGTAAATACTTACAGCAAGACTAAAAGAAAGACTACAAGAAAGACTACAAGATCTTACAGGGGAGGGGAGGTATTCATTCTTACCTGCTGAGAAACATTCGAGTTTGTATTCAGTTACCAGTTATTACCACACATTCATTACAACGACACAGTGTTAAGCTACACGATTTAAGCCCTGACATCAAAATCGCATCATTTAGCTGAGAAATAAAATAATTTTTTGAAGTGACAACTAATTGTCACGAGGCCTGCTTTATACGTGTCATTTAGCTGCAATTAAACATGATATTGGAATATAAATTAAGGTGCGTATTGGCGTTTTTCTAAAGTAATTTACTGGGCATTTGTAAGACTGCTTATTAAATCACGGGTTTCCCGCGAGACATCCTACACGGCAGCTAAAATCCCTCAGTCGCAAAGAACATAATGTCTGGTAGAAAAATAAGTTTATTGGACAAATAACCGTTGCATGCACAAACGAAAAGCATTCAATTTAATGGCACACTGCAGAGCCACGAAGGACGATCACACTGTATAATGAGAAAAATCAACTTAAGCAAAAGTAATTGTTTATTAAGATGCTGTTTTCTAATGCATGTCCATTTCTAGCATTCTGTGTCACAAACAGAGGCGAAACAACACAAAGCGCATTTGAGATCCATGCATCACAAGAAACGATCAGGCGCTTTCAAAAGCCTCTCCGTAGGTTGCATAGAGTTGTTTTTCCAGCCTGGCGGGGAGGGTTCTTTTCTTGCCAGGAGTCGAGGCCCCCACGTCTGTGCGCTGGATGGTCTGCAATTTGTGCAATTCCTGGGACAACTTTCCCACCACACAAGTGCTGAGACTCGTGCACCGTTTGACAATGGGACTATCCAAGCTGCAGAGAGAAACATGCAAAAGACAATCTCATGACAACGCATGCGGATCATGCAGGTCGGCGTGTACACGCTCGCCTGGGGCCCACCGCCCGTCTACATGCAACGTTAACGTGTTTGGGAGACCAATGCTCGATACTTCTGCCGGCCATTCCGGTTATATCAACGGATGTTGCAATGACAATGACAATATTGCATGCGTTTTCTGTTCCTTGTCGATCCGAAACTTAAAACAGCTTCATACAAAGCTGGTGCATGCATTCATCAACATTGCAAAACAACTCGCGTCCACGTCTTGGGTCCATGCAAAACATTCCTTATTAGATTACCGTAATTTGCAAGCATACCTTAACCTCAATGTCCTCCCATGCAAGTTTATGATAACTGAACTTATTTAGCGTTATTCTGGTTATTAAAAACATACCTTTTGACCCAAATATATCTACTCATTCGCTCAAATTGTCAAACATGTGCCATTTGCGTTGACTTTCGTGGAATGAATCCAGATTAAACATCAGGGGCCAAACCAATGGCTCAACAACTACCAAGACTTTGTTGTCACGAGGAAGCAACATGGCGAGGCTTCAACAACACTTCACTATCTCAACAACCAGCCGCAGAGAGACTCTGGTCGGGATCACTCGACTTATTTAAGAGCAGGTTTACCGAGGTGACTCTCCCGGGCCGTACCCAGCACCGGAGGGCGGCGCAGGTGAAGGCGTCCGTCTTACCTGTTGGCAGCAGGCACTTGTTGCTCCAGTTCCTCCGCCATCATCTGCATGAACTCCTTCACCAGCGCGTTCAGAAGCCGTCGGATCTCGTAGTCATTCAGCGCCACCCTGTCCGTCGATGACTCCAGCATCGCTCTAAGTCACAAGCTCACAGTCAGTTGCGGTACATGTGCACATCTGGTGTAGTTTACAGATACAGCATGGAAACAGGCCCTTCGGCCCACCGAGTCCATGCCGACCATCGATCAGCCGTCCACACCAGTTCTATGTTATCCCACTTTCTCATCCACTCGCTACACACTAGGGCCAATTAATCTACAACCTCGCTCGGCGTTGGGATGGGCAGGAAACCGGAGCACCCGGGAGAAACCCACAGACAGCAGCCGAGGGCGGGATTGAACCCGGGTCTCCGGCGCTGCGAGGCCGCGGCTCCACCCGCTACATCAGTGTGGGATGGACAACCAACTGGAAGAGCAGGGATATACACATACTGTAGTGTAGTGTAGACCTTGCCCGGAGATCTGAGGCAAAGCGCCCTCCTCGCTGTCAAATACGCCTCTTGGTTCTACGAGGCGCGCAGCCTGCATTGTGTGATTTCTTGGCACTGAGGGGTTTGTCTTGGATTCGCGGTGGCGCTTTAGCGCTGAGTCAGTCATGAAGCAGCACGCCGGACACATGAGCGCCTACTCTAGCGCCGGGGCTCCGCAGTGGACAGGGCAGTGGTGTCTGTGTAGAGAGGGGACAGTGCCACTCGCTCTCGGACCCAAGGCATTATTTAACAAATGGAGGAGCTGCCCGCTCAGGTGCTTTATAGAAACATAGAAACATAGAAAATAGGTGCAGGAGTAGGCCATTCGGCCCTTCGAGCCAGCACCGCCATTCAATATGATCATGGCTGATCATCCAACTGCCTTCTCTCCATACCCCCTGATCCCTTTAGCCACAAGGGCCACATCTAACTCCCTCTTAAATATAGCCAATGAATTGGCCTCAACTACCTTCTGTGGCAGAGAATTCCACAGATTCACCACTCTCTGTGTGAAAAAAAACTTTCTCATCTCGGTCCTAAAAGACTTCCCCCTTATCCTTAAACTGTGACCCCTGGTTCTGGACTTCCCCAACATCGGGAACAATCTTCCTGCATCTAGCCTGTCCAACCCCTTAAGAATTCTGTACGTTTCTATAAGATCCCCCCTCAATCTTCTAAATGCTATTTGTGGTCCTGTGGTGAATTTCCTGGCCATTTATCCCACTGCGGGTTGATTATATTGTCATGTTTGGACCTCATTGGACGTGAAACACTTTGGGGCCCCAAGGTTCGATGCAAATAAATGTAGACACGAGGAACTGCAGATGCTGGTTTACAACAACACATAAGCCACAAAGTGCTGGAGTAACTCAGCGGGTCATGCATCATCTGTGGAGAACATGGATAGCTGACGTTTCGGGTCAGTGCGTGTAGTGGAGGTGTCCCTCCCCTCCTCTCATCCAGCTTTTTCCTCCCTACCACAAACAGAAGCAGGGTCTGGACCCCACGATATCGCCTATCCGTGCTGTGCCTGGCCCGCTGAGTTACTCCACCACTGTGGCTTTCTATGCAAAGAAAGATTTGCGTACAACGAGCAGCTTTGTACAAAGTCCCAAACTTCCAGACTATGCCGGAATGTCGGAAACATCTGCAGTCAGTCAGCAGAGAGCTGCTGCCTCAGACTCTTGCAATCCTGACGGAGGAAAGGATATCAAGTACTCCAGCACTTTGTGTCTTTCTGTGGTGCAAACCCGCAACTGCAGCGCTTTGTTTCTACAGGAAATGATACTGTTCTGGCCTGTATTCAATGATCAACCCCCCGGGATTCCGAAACAATGCCTTCGTTCTTTCATCTTCACCCACCAGAGATTAGGACACATCCAGATGATATCCCCGCCCGCCCGCCCGCCCGCCCGGCAGAAGCAGTCGAGAGAGATTTGCACTCAGGCTCCGGGCTAAAACTGAAGCCTTTTAGCCCGTGACCCCGACTGCACACAACCACCCCCACCCTTCCCACTCCCGCCGCCAACGCCTCTGCTCTACCCCAACAAAGCTTTGCTTAAAGTAGGGGTTGCAATGAATTTGAAAACAATCCTTATCGCATTCAAAGTACTTCAACAAAATCCCGATATTTTTATAATTCTGCTCCCAATTACTATTTGGCTTCTTTGCAAAAGAATAAATTCATTACATAAATAGGCAATTACACCTTTTAAACATTGCCGCTTTATTTTTGTTCTGTGGATTGCTCAGAATGAACTGTGTAACCATTATGGTACCCAAACACTTCAATGATACGTTCTAGCCACTACAGCACTTCAATCGTTGCTACATAACTACCATTGAAGGCCGGGTGTGCCTTCTTCCCTAAAACACATCGGAGCAGCGTTGCCAGAGAATGATGGGGAACCTACCTGACAGGAACTGCGTGGGAGCGGTTTATCTGACAAGTAAAAACGGCGTAAACCACAAGGAAAGCGGAGATCCGGAGGAGAGCCATGCTTCTGGAGAGAGGACAAATGCATTGTTATTCCAGGAACAGCCCCGAGCCCCGCTCCCCCTACACCAACATCGCACCACAGCGCCGCTGCCGGCCCAGACCATGGTCTTTGGGATTCAACATCATTATCCGGATGAAACACGTAATTGTTGGCGTGGAGCCCAATGCAAAAGACCCAATCAGCACCAGTGCACAAAGAGAATGTTGGAAAAATTAATCATGCACTTGTGCTAAAAAAAAACACAGGAAATGCAGTGGTGGAAATCTAAATTAAAAGCTGGATGCACTGCCAACTCTGCAGGTGTCTATGAAACTGATAAATGGGTTTCATTCCCACAAACGCTGCCTGCCCGGTAGAGGGTTCAGTGATCCCTCCTTTTAATAAAGCGCTTTGTTATGTTGGCATCTTCACTCGGACACTGATATGGGAAGGAATATTTGCTTCTGCCCGACCACATCTCTCTCACTGATAATTACACTTCCACTCAGCTCTCCTGTTGCATATCACAATCGATCAGACTTGCCTGCTTAAGTAATGGATTGTATAATGAATTATCAATTTCGCTAATGGGATTAGAGTTCGGCCCCGCACACGTCAAGGATCGGCTACACGGCAAGGACGCAATTCTGAACAAGTTCTGAGCAATAATTTAATGAAACTGAGAGTGTGGCCAATGATCTCTCTGCCCACTCCCACTGCAGCCGATCCGCCGGTATCCGTCCACAATCACTGCCCTCAATCACCGTTCGGAAAAGGGTACGGACAGTGGTTAAAGTGACCGGGAGAAGACAGAAATGCAGTCCGGAATGGCCGGGCCACCTTTGCCAAACGTCTCCACAAAATGCACTTTACATTTTGTTACTTAAACAAAACTATAGCGTTCACTTGCCGGATCTAGAGATTGATGACTTGGTATTTTGACAAATTCGGGCTTTGCAAGTCATTTCCCAAAACAAAAAAAGACTAACATGCAAATTATAACACGTTAGAAAGAAGCGCACTGTAGTGAGATGCATTCGCACACGTTGCAAAAGCATTAAATGGTTCACAACAAATCTACCTCGATGATTAAACCCCAATAGAAATAATATCTTGGAGTTCAACTCAGCATCCCTCGAGTTAAAAGAACATCAACAATCCTTTAATAGAAGGATTTCGAATCTATCTGAAATAATGTCAGGCTGACCAAAGTTTGCCCATAATTGGAAAAGTCCAATGAAAGTGCGGCAAACACAAGCGAGGCTTGTGGAATAACCAATAGTTCACAAACATGCATAGAGATGCAGCAAACAGCTTCCACCTTACCTGCACAATGCCTTTCTTTGGGAAGAAATGAGGAAGCAAGTTTCTGCTTTAGCTTGGCTGTTGGCTGTCCAGACCCTATCCTTTTATAGCCCCCGCCGCCGGCTCTGGCGCGGCGCTGAGAGTGGGTGTCGCTCGTCAACGTTCTGCCAATCATGGATCCAGCCCACACCACTCTGCCCTCTCAGTGCCTAGCCCTGCCATTGACGTCGGCGTTCATTCACAAAGTTATATATCACGTGAAACAGTCGATACAGGTTTACTGGCTTTGAGGTCATTTAACATAAAGCAAATCACACGATTAATGAACGGTCTGGAAAATCATCTCGATCAATCAGGTTTTTTTTTGTGGTTCCCAAAAAAAGTAACATTACGTGACTTTTAAATGCCAGCCGGGGTGGATCAGCAAAGAGCAGTCACTTCGTGCAGAGCGACGCCTGCCGCCTCCCCCTTCCATTGCAAGCGCCTTCCTCTGCCGCAACCCACACACACGGGCCACGCCACTCGGCTCACTATACCGTGTACACTCTACTGTATACACTCCACTGTGCACACCCGCCCTGCACACTACACCGTCTACACTCTACCGTGTACACTATACCGTATACACTCTACTGTATACACTCCACTGTGCACACCCGCCCTTCACACTATACCGTGTACACTATACCGTATACACTCTACTGTGCACACTCCACTGTGTACACTCCACTGTGCACACCCGCCCTGCACACTATACCGTATACACTCTACTGTGTACACTCCACTGTGTACACTCCACTGTGCACACCCGCCCTGCACACTATACCGTGTACACTCTACTGTGTACACTCCACTGTATGCACTCCACTGTGCACACCCGCCCTGCACACTATACAGTGTACACTCTACTGTGTACACTCCACTGTGCACACCCGCCCTGCACACTACACCGTATACACTATACCATGTACACTCTACTGTGCACACCCGCCCTGCACACTATACCGTATACACTATACTATGTGCTCTACTAGTTTCATGTTATCCCTTGAATGAAGGTCGCTACAGAGTGTAAATATGTAGTAACAAAATCACTTTGAAAGTCACTTCATTTTGATTAATTATATAAATGTTTGCTATATGATTAACTGTATGGGTTAAATGACTAATTTTTTGTGAGCTCAATTGTTATAATAAAAATGCATAAATTAAATTTTTTTTTAAAAAACAACAAAAAAACAACTATGTGCTCTACTGTATGCACACCCGCCCTGCACACTATACCGTATACACTCTACTGTGTACACTCCACTGTGCACACCCGCCCTGCACACTATACCGTATACACTATACTATGTGCTCTACTGTATACACTCCACTGTGCACACGTCTTTCACACCTCCACTGTGCACACACTCTGGCTAAGATCAAGTGCGTATATTTTCTTATCAGTTTAATTTCAAAAACTGTGCATACACTGCTGTGTACAGTTCACTGTATACACTCACCCGTTCACACTATGGTGTACACTCCACTGTTTATACTCCGCTGTGTACACTCCACTGTTGTGCCTATTCTACCGGACATTCCGCTGTGTACATTCTGCTGTGTACAGTCCACTCTGCACGCTAGCGTGCACACCACTTTGCATACTCTGCCATGTACCCTTCATTGTGCATACTCTACTGTGTACACTCTACTGGGTACAGTTCACTATGTGCACTCTATTGTACACACTCCACTGTGTACCCTACAGTGTATACGATTCACGATGTACACTCCACTGTATACACTACAGTGTATA
The DNA here is from genome assembly GCF_053455715.1 of Rhinoraja longicauda. NCBI lineage: Eukaryota > Metazoa > Chordata > Chondrichthyes > Rajiformes > Arhynchobatidae > Rhinoraja > Rhinoraja longicauda. The sequence goes on from NC_135970.1 coordinate 3,225,772, forward strand.
CAATTCACTATGTGTACTCCACTGTATATACTACTGTATACACAATTCACTATGTACACTCCACTGTATAAAATACTGTGTACACAATTCACTATGTACACTCCACTGTATAAAATACAGTGTATACAATTCACTATGTATACTCCACTGTGCACACTCTAGGTGGAATGTAACCTCAAAAAGGATTGTATTATAGTTACTTGAAAATTTAGCGTCCTAGATAATTTGATGATTTTGTACTATGGTGGTGAGTGTGTTTCCACGGTTTGGTTTTGTATCGTAATTGAATAAATAATTTTTGATAATAAAATTAAAAAATATATATATATATTTTAAACTGTGCATGTACATTCTACTGTGCACGGTGGCGCAGCGGTAGAGTTGTTGCCTTACAGCGAATGCAGCGCCGGAGACTCGGGTTCGATCCTGACTACGGGCGCCGTCTGTACGGAGTTTGTACGTTCTCCCCGTGACCTGCGTGGGTTTTCTTCGAGATCTTCGGTTTCCTCCCACACTCCAAAGACGTGCAGGTATGTAGGTTAATTGACTGGGTAAATGTAAAAAAAATGTCCCTAGTGTGTGTAGGATATTGTTAATGTGCGGGGATCGCTGGGCGGCACGGACTCGATGGGCCGAAGGGCCTGTTTCCACGCTCTATCTCTAAATCTAAAAATCTAAATCTGTGCACATTCTACTGTGCACACTCGATGGTACACACTTCCCCCCCCCCCCCCCTTTCCAAATGCGGAATACAATATGCATTTGGGCGAGAAATACTTGACTTCAATTTCAAACAATAGTAATAATGTTTACTCTCTGATCGTGAGAGTATTTAACGTGGATGTCTGAAATATAACCCCATCTGCTATGGTCCCATTTTGAAAACCAGGCATCCCACCCGAAACAAAAGTGAAGGCACATTCAACCAAACTATCCTGACATTGGATGTCCCATTGAATTTATTTTTTCTTTGCGCTGTTCAAAAAAACATAACTTTGGAAAACGTGGACACAAGCGAAGTGTTTGTGACTTTGATCGGCGCTAGAGTCTACCCTTCGTGGCGCGGCGTCTTGTAACCCGGAAATTGTTTACGTGCACGCTACCAACTGCATATAGAAAAGGTGAAACGACCTCTGCTAAACATAATTTCATGATATTTTACTAATGATACGCACTAGAAAAGTTAGATCTGGATTCACACCGGGAGTAATGGAGGGTACCGGGAAAGCAGCCAAAAGACAACTCATCACTGTGCAAGTCTGGGGAAATAATGCGGGTGCGGCGTTTTTATTTTTACCCATCTCTTTGTGCATGCATCAGTTGGCATTACACTCCGATCCGCTCAACTCCATCCAAGTCTTTTTTGTTTCTCGCGTCTGCACAATTTCTCAAAGCATTCGGAAAATCGGTATTCTAAAAAATAAACGAGCAACGCCTTGGATAATTTGATCAATTAATGTATTAAGACGGTTGGACCGGTTTAAATTGAATTGGTGCGGAAACAGTCGGGAGAACTATGTATTTAGCTGGGGCCTTTCTGCTTGCTTTCATGAAGAACAATAGTGTCATAATGCGTTTGACAAGAAAGTGCCCCTTACGTCATTTAAGTGATCCATTAGAGTGTCGGATCGAGGGAGCGAGCAGCTGAGTAAAGGCGCACAGAAATAACTGCGCTCGTAAATCAGACTCGGGGGAGGTGGGACTCACAAGAGGAGAGTGGAGCGGAGAGGCGAGGTTGCGGGGAGAGTGGAGCGGAGAGGCGAGGTTTCACGGAGCTCTCCAGGGTGCTGAAATGTTCAATCCTACCCCACTCTCCTGAAATAAGCTCCGCGCGTCAAACGCCGCTCTCCGGAAATATGGGGTTAGGTCGAACAGTGGGGAATGTTTGTCCGATTCGCCATTAATTTAATGCCAAGGGATTATTTCTGTTTGCTTCTGCTGGCTGGCTGGCTGGCTGTGTCGATACTTAAGTTGCGAACAGCTGCAGGATGCCGGATAACGATCAATACTTTATTCGGGCAAAATACAACAGGTACTATGGAAAGGATGAGGGATAATCAAATAAAGCTGCAGCAAACGATATTTCATGGGATTAAGCTGTCCAGAATGAGGAAGCATAATGATTTGGCACTGTTAGTCTAAGTGAAGTTAAACATAATATGTAAATATCATTGACAAAACTAATAGCCATGGGGAGCAGGAATGTTTGTTTTTTGAGAGTTGAGAACGTGCCCCGCTCTCCCCTGATGGCCGCCGTTGAGGCGTTCATGCGGTTGTTCCGATGGAAACCGGCCAACCACATACACACCAGAAAATAGATGGGTTATATGGTGTGTTGTTCCAAGTTCGAGATCACAGCTGCCTTCCCGTCTCTTTGTTGCCTCTTATAAAACCATGCATGTAAACTAGACATGCTATCAGACTTTCTATGAATGGTGTCAACTGTCCTTCTTTACCGCTGATCGTTTGATAGCTCGCCTGCAAATCGTGTTTAGACGTTTTGCTGAGTTCCAGACACAAGTTTTGATGTCCTTACTAACGTTAGCCGCTATATAGAACAGCGAAGGTAGTGGAGGCCAAGTCTCTGAATGCATTCAAGAGAGAGCTAGATAGAGCTCTTAAGGATAGCGGAGTAAGGGGGTATGGGGAGAAGGCAGGAACGGGGTACTGATTGAGAATGATCAGCCATGATCACATTGAATGGCGGTGCTGGCTCGAAGGGCCGAATGGCCTCCTCCTGCACCTATTGTCTATTGTCTATTGAATCCAAGTAGACATTGGTATACTGTAAATATTTATGTTAAATACTGTGATCAGAAAATACACGTAGAGATTTCTGCCCGCCAATGTTCATTGAGGTTTAAAAAAAAATCAAACCCAGGCGAAATTATTTGCTGCAAATGTACAGAACATCGATCGAGGGACATCTGTGAATGTTGCCGAGGTCAATTTGATATTATGTGTGGGAAGGAACTGCAGATGCTGGTTTACACCGAAGATAGACACAATAACCTGGAGTAACTCAGCGGGTCAGGCAGCATCTCTGGAGAAAATGAATAGGTGACGTTTCGGGTCTGAAGAAGGGTCTCGATCCGAAACGTCACCTATTCCTTTTCTCCAGAGATGCTGCCTGACCCGCTGCGTTATTCCAGCTTTCTGTGTTTATCGTCAATTTGATATTATGTGTGCAACGCTTTGTTAAATCTCCAATAAACTCGCGATTACTTGAGTAACTCACTTCAGTGCAATAGAAAATAGACAATCGACAATAGGTGCAGGAGGAGGCCATTCGGCCCTTCGAGCCAGCACCGCCATTCAATGTGATCATGGCTGATCATTCTCAATCAGTACCCCGTTCCTGCCTTCTCCCCATACCCCCTGACTCCGCTATCCTTAAGAGCTCTATCCAGCTCTCTCTTGAATGCATTCAGAGAATTGGCCTCCACTGCCTTCTGAGGCAGAGAATTCCACAGATTCACAACTCTCTGACTGAAAAGGTTTTACCTCATCTCAGTTCTAAATGGCCTACCCCTTATTCTTAAACTGTGGCCCCTTGTTCTGGACTCCCCCAACATTGGGAACATGTTTCCTGCCTCTAACGTGTCCAACCCCTTAATAATCTTATGCGTTTCGATAAGATCTCCTCTCATCCTTCTAAATTCCAGTGTAAACAAGCCTAGTCGCTCCAATCTTTCAACATATGACAGTCCCGCCATTCCGGGAATTAACCTAGTAAACCTACGCTGCACGCCCTCAATAGCAAGAATATCCTTCCCCAAATTTGGAGACCAAAACTGCACACAGTACTCCAGGTGCGGTCTCACTAGGGCCCTGTACAACTGCAGAAGGACCTCTTTGCTCACGAAGCTCGTGCAGAGCGAACAAAGCCGCAGATTCGGTGTCTGGTCCTTTGTAAACGTGTTGACCTGGACCTGGGTCTACACTGAGATACAACTATCGTGCACAACAGGCTCGCTCCCCTGTCTCTTTGTGCAGGAAGGAACTGCAGATGCTGGTTGCTGATTTACACCAAGTTTGCTGATGATACAAAAGTTAGTGGTTTTGCAGATAGTGAAGATGGTTGTGAACGATTGCAGGAGGATCTGGATCGATTGGCCAGGTGGGTGGAGGAATGGCTGATGGAATTTAATACAGAGAAGTGTGAGGTGTTGCATTTTAGGACGTCGAACAAGGGCAGGACCTACACAGTAAATGGCAGGCCTCTGGGTAGTGTTGTAGAGGAGAGGGATCTAGGAGTACATGTGCATTGTACCTTGAAGGTCGAGTCCCATGGAGGTAGGAGGATGAGGGGAGATCTGAAAGAGGTGTACAAAATCATGAGAGGAATAGATCGGGTAGAGGCACAGAGTCTCTTGCCCAGAGTTGGGGAATCGGGGACCAGAGGACATAGGTTCAACGTGAAGGGGAAAATATTTAATAGGAATCCGAGGGGTAACTTTTTCACACAAAGGGTGGTGGGTGTATGGAACAAGCTGCCAGATGAGGTAGTTGAGGCTGGGACTATCCCATCGTTCAATAAACAGTTCGGCAGGTACATGGATAGGACAGGTTTGGAGGGATATGGACCAAGCGCAGGCAAGTGGGACTATTGTAACTGGGACATGTTGGCCGGTGTGGGCAAGTTAGGCCGAAGGGCCTGTTTCCACACTGTATCACTCTATGACTCTATGACACAAAATGCTGGAGTAACTCAGCGGGACAGGCAGCATCTCCGGAGAGAAGGAATAGGTGACGTTTCGGGTCGAGACCCTTCTTCAGACTTAAGACATCAGAAAGGTCTCGACCCGAAACAAAACCCATTCCTTCTATCCAGAGATGCTGCCTGTCCCGCTGAGTTACTCCAGCATTCTACGCCTATCCCCGTCTCTCTTCTACAACCCCCCCCCCCCCCCACCCCCCACCCGCTACAATCAGTCTGAAGAAGGGTCCAGATCTGAAACGTCCTCGACCCATTCCCCCCACAGATGATATCGTCGAATGCACATTTTCGCCGTGAGTTTGCGTGTGGTCTACGTGACTACCCTTCAATAAGTTACAACATCCTTTAACTAGTGTTAACTGCTTGTCCATCGTGAGTTAACAGTGAACATTGGCCAACTCTGCAAACGCTCTGCATAAACATTGATCTCAGCTCCCAGGATCGGAACGTTTCATTCACGATTATTTCTATTCAGCATCTGAATGCCTGAATGGGAACATTGAGCGGGCGCCAATCATTGATTAGTTTGCACGAAGATGATTCACTACAATGCAACACACTCGAAAAATAAGTTACCCATTCATTTTCATATGATGTCATTTTATTTTCTTGGGTCCAGCGGTTTGGGTTACTGTATCTCAGAAACTAGTGACTGCTTGGAACTAGGCGTCCCATACAAGGAACTATGGCTGGATCATTCAAACCATTGAAGAGACATTTGGACAGGCACATGGATGTGTAGAGAATGGAGCGATATGGATTAGGTACAATTATGTTCTAATTCATGAAGTCAGAGGGATATACATATGGAAAGCGGCTCTTCGACCCTTTGACCGCACCGACTATCAACCACCCATTTACACTAATCCTACATTAATCACAGTTTTTATTCTTAACGGCTTCTTTTAATCTACGTGAAACGTGTGTCTTAGGAATGTGAGAGAAAGCCCACGCGGTCGCAGAGTGAACGTGCAAACTCCACACACACAGCACCTGGGGTCAGGATCGAACCCGTGTCTCTAGCGCCGTGAGACAGCGGTTCCACCCGCTGCGCCACTGTGCCGCCCCGTGTATGTTACTCCAACTCCACTGGAGGATCATCGTCGTTTTTAGAACAGGTGGGGAAAATGACCGTGTATAGGACAGGGATCATTAAAGCAAGAGGAAGACAACCGCTCATCACAGCTCCTATAATCACAGAACTTGGAGGTTTTAATTACTGTCAGCCTTGCTTTGGTGCCTTGCGTGGTAGCTCCTACTCTATATGGAAACCCTGCTCCTATTCCCTGGTGTTAATGAAGGTTGCTTTTCATGCTCAGATAAGTTCATCGGTTCTAGGAGCAGAATTCGGCCATTCGGCCCATCAAGCCTATCCGCCATTGAATCATGCCTGATCTATCTTTCCCACTCAACCCCATTCTCCTGCCTTCTCCCCATAACCCTTAGTAAGGATTTAGATACCTGAGCTCCTAAGACATGAAGAACACATTGCGGAGACAAGAAAGCGCAGCTGGCCCCAGCTTCTGTCCTCCCACCCCCCCCCCCCCCCCCCCCACTCCCCTCTCCCCCCCCCCCCCCCCCCCCCCCCACACACACACATACACACACACACATACACACACACACATACACACACACACACACACACACACACACACACACACACACACAATCACACTGGGGCCAACTCAAGCAGGATGCGCTCAGCTCAACATGTAAATGTCTTCCAAAAGCATCAACCGTATCAACCTCAATCTTAACCTTAATCTGCATCCGCGTTCTTATATTTTGAACTTTAGTCTGCAGATTTTCACCTGCCAACAGTCCCTTCATTTTTAGCCCGGTCTGGAGAGCAACGTTGGCGCATTTAGCTCGCTCATTAAGGTCTCTGTTCAATTCATTAAACAAATGTTTCCGCTCTGACTGAACGTCTGATTCTGGCTCTCAAGCCCCGTGGTAATACGTCAATAGACAATAGACAATAGACAATAGGTGCAGGAGGAGGCCATTCGGCTCTTCGAGGCAGCACCACCATTCAATGTGATCATGGCTGATCATTCACAATCAGTACCCCGTTCCTGCCTTCTCCCCATACCCCCTGACTCCGCTATCCTTAAGAGCTCTATCCAGCTCTCTCTTGAAAGCATCCAACGAACTGGCCTCCACTGCCTTCTGAGGCAGAGAATTCCACAGATTTACAACTCTCTGACTGAAAAAGATTTTCCTCATCTCCGTTTCAAAATGGCCTACCCCTTATTCTTAAACTTTGGCCCCTGGTTCTGGACTCCCCCAACATTGGGAACATGTTTCCTGCCTTGAACATGTCCAACCCCTTAATAATTTTATATGTTTCAATAAGATCCCCTCTCATCCTTCAAAATTCCAGTGTTTACAAGCCTAGTCGCTCCAGTCTTTCAACATATGACAGTCCCGCCATTCCAGGAATTAACCTAGTAAACCTACGCTGCACGCCCTCAATAGCAAGAATATCCTTCCTCAAATTTGGAGACCAAAACTGCACACAGTACTCCAGGTGCGGTCTCACTAGGGCCCTGTACAACTGCAGAAGGACCTCTTTGCTCCTATACTCAACTCCTGTTGTCCACCGCGGAGCTGCTGAATGAGTGTAGAACTGTCCAAATGCTGACAGAGGAGAAATGCTTCAAGATCAAGGAAAGTTGCCATTGGAGGATATATTGGATTGGAGCTCTGTTCATTTAGATCATTCATCTGCGGACCAGACCAACCTCTGTGGCAGATTCGAAGAGATTCCCCCAAAATTGAATCTTTAGCACCAACTTCGAGTAAAAACTCAAGCCATGATACTGACCTCGCTTTAGAACGGAATTAAGCCCATGGTAAGGAGCAGGGGGTATTGCTGGGAGCAATGAACAGTCACACACGGTGTTATAATTAGTCAATATGACAAGTTTCCTTCACTCTACCTGACACAAGTTCCATTCTGGAAACACCTCTTGGTGAATCCATGCAGGCAAATAGGATAAATACATTGGGTAACAGGTGTGGACTCATACATCGGCGAGACCAAACGGGCCATCGTTTCACTGAACACCTTCGCTCAGTCCGCCTAGACCTACCTGATCTCCCGTTGCCAAACACTTTAATTCCCCCTCCCATACCCTCACTGACCTTTCTGTCCTGGGCCTCCCCCATTGTCAATTTAATGCCAAACGCAAATTGGAGGAACAGCGCCTCATATTTCGGTTGGGCAGCTTACAACCCAGTGGTATGAACATTGATTTCTCTAACTTCACTTAACCCTTCCATCCCCTCTCTCTCCAAACCCCCGCCCCCCGCCCCCGCCCAAGTGGTTGCACCAGTTTCAAAGTCGTCTTGTTGAGTCTCATTGTCCGTAACTCATTTTCACCTAGCCCACAGCTAACAATGACCCGTTTCCTTTATCATCGTTACTTTTTTGCATATCTTTCATTCATTTGTTCTATATCTCTCTACATCACCGTCTATGTCTCTCGTTTCCTTTCCCCTGACTCTCAGTCTGAAGAAGGGGCTCGAACCGAAATGTCACCTATTCCTTTTCTCCAGAGATGCTGTCTGACCCGCTGAGTTACTCCAGCTGTTTCGTCTACCTTCAAGTATTAGATACATTTTGTCCCTTGGCTGCCAGTGTATTTGTGGACCAGCCAGCATAGAAACATGACTCATGATGCCAGGAACACACTGGGCTGCCCAATTCCCCTGGATCCAGCTAGTGCAGGACAAGGAGGACAAAGTCGCAGACAGTGGGGGGTCAAACGGCAGCCAGTCCAGGCAATGTCCCTGTGCATCAACTAAGGAACATTGTGGTGTGAGAAATGTCAGTGGACAGCTGACTCACTCACCCACTCACTGGAAAGTGCAGTCTCACAGGCAGCTAGCTCACAGTCATTTAATACTGAGGAAGTGCTTTTGCTCTCAGATCTCAAGGTAGCAGTAAGGAATGCAGTAAGTGTGTGTCCAGGCTTGTACACGTCTGCTCTTCCAGTCATTTGTTGATCCCACAGTAGTGTAGCACCAGAGACCCGGGTTTAATCCTGACGTCAGGTGCTGGCTGTGTGGAGTTTACACGTTCCCCCTGTGTGTGGGTGGGTGGGTGGGATTCCTCCAGGTGCTATCACTCTATTAGCAATTCCTTGCTCACTCTGTATGAAAAGATCGCCTCCTTTCTGCTAAAATGTCTGTTGTATTACAGTATTCCAAGCCTACCTGGACATAGTTGTTATACCAGCATACCGCTGTTCCCTTTGGTATCTCTGGGTAACAAATCTCAATCAAAACACAAAGTGCAGGAGGAACTCAAGTTGGAGGAACTCAAGTTGGGGGGAAATGGACAGGCAATGTTTTGGGTCGGGAACCTCCTTCAGGCTTCATAAGGGTCCCAACCACTACATTCTCTGTCCATTCCCTCCACAGACGCTGCCTTACCTGCTGAGTTCCTCCAGCACTTTGATTCCAGAGTCTGCAGTTTCTTGTGTCTATGTATCCATCAATATCAGATACAAACTGTAAACCGTGCTCATAACCTATTTGCCATTTCACTGTTTGAGTGAAACTTTTACCACTCTCTCCAATTGGAAGATTTTCCCAATTTCACTCCTGAAAGACGGGTCCTCATTTCTAGACTTTGTCCTATCGATCTACACTCTCCAGCAGTGAAATTGGATTTATTTTAACCACCCTGTCAAAATCATTAACGAACAGCATTTAAATGTCATTTGAATTATTTTCTCGATCTGCATATGGCATTTTGTTTAGTTGTATATGGATCCCCTTGACATAGAGCCATACTATGACTCTATAGTCATAGTAGAGGCCCTTCGGCCCAACGTGCCTTTGCCAGCCAAAATGCCCCATTTACACTCGTCCCATTTGCCCATGTTTGGCCCATTTCATTCTAAACTTTCCCTATCCATGTACCTGTCTAAATGTCTTTTAAATGTTGTTGTACTGCCTCAACTACCTCCTCTGGCAGCTTGTTCAATTTTGGATATTTACGTTTCCAAATCTTTCACTTTTAATCATTTTAAAATACTCCGTTCTATTATTTTTGGGTCCAAATGAGCTCATGTTCACCTGCAATGAAATCCATTTAATACTTTGTATACGTCTATAAAAGTCATCATTTTTTTCTCCAATATCCTTTCAGGCTGATGGAAATATGCATTTGAAGAGTGGGTGTCTGATAGACAATATGTGGGAGGGGGGGGTCTTTAGAAATTATAGGGGGGTCTTTAGAAATTAGACTGTTTGCCCAGTAATTATTGAATTCTCTACATCGATCACCCAACACTTCCTAACCTCCTTCTAAAAATACTTTACATGCTTTGCACTTCCTCAAGCTACTAGACAGGATCAGTTTTTATATTCCCATAATCAAACTCACTTGCATTCCCATAACTCTATATATTATTTGTCACATTTGTTAGATAGAGCTCTAAGGGCTGGCGGAATCAAGGGATACGGTGAGAAGGTAGGCACGGGTTACTGAGTGCGGATGATCAGCCGTGATCACAATGAATGGCGGTGCTGGCTCGAAGTGCCAAATAGCCTCCTCCTGCACCTATTTTCTATGTTTCTACATCATTCCCAGTCTGACCTGATGCCTCTATTCCCAACCCTAACGCACGTTCTGGAGCAATCTGTCCAGGCATTCCTTGTTCACCCTCATGGGAGAGTCTCCGGGTTTCATTCCAGCTCATTCCAAAGGGGAAGGATCCCAGGTGAAGGCCGAACCTGGAGTACTGTGTGCAGTTTTGGTCTCCAAATTTGAGGAAGGATATTCTTGCTATTGAGGGCGTGCAGCGTAGGTGTACTAGGTTAATTCCCGGAATGGCGGGACTGTCGTATGTTGAAAGACTGAAGCGACTAGGCTTGTATACACTGGAATTTAGAAGGATGAGAGGAGATCTTATCGAAATGTATAAGATTATTAAGAGGTTGGACATGTTAGAGGCAGGAAACATGTTCCCAATGTTGGGGGAGTCCAGAACCAGGGGCCACAGTTTAAGAATAAGGGGTAGGCCATTTAGAACTGAGATGAGGAAAAACTTTTTCAGTCAGAGAGTTGTAAATCTGTGGAATTGTCTACCTCAGGCAGTGGAGGCCAGTTCTCTGAATGCATTCAAGAGAGAGCTAGATAGAGCTCTTAAGGATAGTGGAGTCAGGGGGTATGGGGAGAAGGCAGGAACGGGGTACTGATTGAGAATGATCAGCCATGATCACATTGAATGGCAGTGCTGGCTCGGAGGGCCGAATGGCCTCCTCCTGCACCTATTGTCTATTGTCTATTGTCTAAATCCACTGAAAAGATGTTCACTCAGGAAACTCACGGCGAGACAAATTTCCCACAATGCACAAGATACACTCTGCCAAAACTAAGTTTATGCTGCTTATCAATAAAATTGAATTTACATTCATCTTAGCTTTAAGGATACCTAATTGATTGGTGATGCCAAATGCAATGACTAACTTGTACCGAACCACGAAAAGCAATGATGACTAAATTCACCACTTACACTAATCAAATCCTTGGCAGATGCACCCCCCCACACAGAGGATATCAACTAAATTAACTTAATTTCTGCAACTCATCCTCTGCTGCTCTCTCGAGTCATCCCATTGTTACTATTTCCCAGTTAACTGCATCTTAGCTCCTGCTCCTCCCACAATTAGTTATTGTCCATGCAGACCGATGTCCCTGAGACTGACTGCCTCTGTTCTCCCTCACTGCCACTGGTTCCCTCCTCTAATCTGCCAGATTTTGACATTGCTTTGATGAAATGCAAAATGATATCTGAAGTGTCATCGGGACAATTTATCCTTCAACTAACGAATTGTAAGCATAATGCCATGCCATCACATTGCTGCTTGTGGGCACTTACTGTGGGCAAATTGGATTCTGCTTTAAGATAGACACAAAATGCTGGGTTAACTCAATGGGACAGGCAGCATCTCTGGATAGAAAGAATGTGTGATGTTTCGGGTCGAGACCCTTCTTCAGACTGTCTGAAGAAGGATCTCAACCCGAAACTTCACCCATTCCTTCTCTCCAGAGATGCTGCCTGGCCCGCTGAGTTACTCCAGCATTTTGTGTCTATCTTTGGTGTAAACCAGCATCTGCAGTTCCTTCCTACACATGGATTCTGCCTTACTGCCATTGCTACACAATGGCCACACTTCCGAAATGCCGATTTATCTGTAAGTGACTAAGCAGTCACTTTGTCTACACTTGGTCTCGTCAAATACTTGTGCTCGGTCTGCCAAGACCTGCTGGAGCTCCCATTTCAACTCCCTTTCCCATTCCCATACTGACCTTAGATAGACAAAGCATTGAAATAAATTGCGGGTCAGGCAGCTTCTCAGGAGAACATGGATAGGAGACGATTTGGGTCAGGACCTTTCTTCAGACATATTTCTTTCCCCTTATTGAGCTCTCTGTCTTGGGCCCACTCCATTGCCCGAGTGATGCTGTGCGCAAACTGGAAGAAAAGAACCTCAACTTACGCTCGGGTAGTTTATAATCGAAAGATAAAAACTTTGAATTCTCCAGTTTCAAGTAATACCCCATTACCCCTGCAATTCCATGCGCCTATCCCAAAGTCTCTTAAATGTCACTATCATATCTGCTTCTAACACCAACCCCGGCAGCACATTCCAGGCCCCCACCTTTAAACTTGCCCCTCTCACCTTAAGCCTGTGCCATGTATTTGACTTGCCATCCTAGGAAAAGTCTTCTGACTGTCTACCCTGTCCATGCCCCTCATCACATTACATACTGCTACCATTCTGACTGTCTACCCTATCTATGTCCCTCATCATGTTACATACTGTTACCATTCTGACTGTCTACCCTGCCTATGGCCCTCATCATGTTACATACTGCTACCGGGTTTTCCCGCAACTTCAGGCATTCCAGTGAAAACAATCCAAGTTTGTCTCACCTCTCCCTGTAGCTAATAACTCCAATCCAGGCATCATTCTGGTAATCCTCCGGCACTCTTTCCAAACCCTCCATACCCTTCCCATAATGGGACAACCAGAACTGCACGCAATACTCCAAGTGTGGCCTGACCAAAGTCCTAAAAAGCTGCATTATGACTTCCCGACTCTTATCCTCAATGCCTCGACTTATGAAAGCATGCATAGCAAATACCTTCTTTGCCGCTCTATCTACTTGTGTTGCCACTTTCATGGATTTATGGACTGGGACCCAAAGATCTCTCTGTACATGATGTGAAGGATCATGCCATTCATTGTGTATTTCCCCCTTACATTTGTCCTCTGAAAGTGCCACACCTCACATTTGTTTGCATTAAACTCCATCTACAATTTGTCCACCCATGTCTGCAGCTGATCTATATCCCACTGCATTTTGTGACAGCCTTCCTCATAGTCAGCAATCTTGGTGTCATCTGCAAACTTACTAACCAATCCATTTACGCTTACATCCAGGTCATTTATATATATCACAACAGCAGGGGTCCCAGCACTGATCCCTGCAGAAGTCCACCGGTCACAGACCTCCAGCCTGAATATCATCCTTCCACCACAACCCTCTGTCTTCTATCAGTGAACCAGTTCTGAATCCATATGGCCGATATTAATCCTGTGCAGCTTAATCTTCTAGATCAGCCTATCTTCGAAGGCTTTAACAAAAGTTCGTCCAGCACTTCATTTTTTACTGATCGATACCCTCCTTTGACAGCTTTCCTCACTGTCTGAAACTCCACCAATTTTTGCAAACATATTAAATAACCCATCTACATTTTCGTCCCAGTTATTGATATATATTATAAGCAACCGAGATCGCAGTACAGATTTCTGCGGAACTGTACTGGTCATTTTGTTCATTAACACCAGATTCAATTCTAATCGTGTATTAATCATAAACCTTGATAATATTTGTTTCAATAACATAATGCAAGGTAGTGCAGAGCAACAACCTAACCCTTGCCTCTAAATTGTTAGTTGAATTGTTACCACACTTATTGACAGGTACATGGATTGGAAAGGCTCAAATGGATATGGGCCAAACGCAGGCAAATGGGATTAACTTAGATGGGGCATCTTGGTCAGCATGGATGAGTTGGGCCGAAGAGCCTGTTTCCGTGCTGTCTGGCTCCATGTCTCTATGCCAATTGGCTAAAAGGTTACACAGACCAATAAAAATAACAATGTCTTTAAAAGATAGAGCAGATTTATTTTTGTAAAATAAAGAGCTGGAGCTCAGCACTATCTTATCGAAGCCACAGTAGGTTTTGTTGCCAAACACAGTGTCAGACCATTTTATCGTTAATTGGCATGGTTTTCCTGTCATCTGCTACTCTTTCATTCTTTCTCCAGGCAAAGCTCTTCATGTCATGACTGACACTCATTTGACAAGTCTCTTCTCTTCCTTATTCTTTTGCCACTACGTCACCGTTGACTCAGCTACCTGACTGCACACCTGGGTAACTGCTGCCTCCAAGGACTTGGCCATGGATCTGCCCTTGGGTAAAACAACACATCATGTATGAACAATGGTCAGCATCAAACTCTGACAGTTGAACCGTACTTCACTTTGACAAAGATTGGGTGTTTAGGTGTTTGCTGCAAAGTTTAATCGAATACTGGACTGCAGAAGCATTGTTAGAGTGACTGTTTAAAAACAAAACATGGGTACTGAGATATACAAAAAATATTTTTAATAGTGTTAGTGTGTGGGGATCGCTGGTCGGCGTGGACTCGGTGGGCCGAAGGGCCTGTTTCCACGCTATATCTCTAAACTAAACTAATAAACTAAACTAAACCTGCTAACCCACACGTCTTTGGGATGTGGCACATCACCAGGCTACAGGTGACACTTTACCTGCTCACTCTGCAAATCCATCTGATCATTGCTGGCAATATTCTGACTCATAGGATGCCCTTACACCACGGAGGACTCTATCCCTTCTATGTAGCACCCTCTCCAAGAAGAAACACAAAAGTAGAATCTTCAAATGATGGGATTCTGCTATTGAGGGCGTGCAGCGTAGGTTTACTAGGTTAATTCCCGGAATGGCGGGACTGTCATATGTTGAAAGACTGGAGCGACTAGCCTTGTATACACTGGAATTTAGAAGGATGAGAGGAGATCTTATCGAAATGTATAAGATTATTAAGGGGTTGGACACGTTAGAGGCAGGAAACATGCTTCCAATGTTGGGGGAGTCCAGAACAAGGGGCCACCATTTAAGAATAAGGGGTAGGCCATTTAGAACTGAGATGAGGAAAAACTCTTTCAGTCAGAGAATTGTGAATCTGTGGAATTCTCTGCCTCAGAAGGCAGTGGAGGCCAATTCTCTGAATGCATTCAAGAGAGAGTTAGATAGAGCTCTTAAGGATAGCGGAGTCAGGGGGTATGGGGAGAATGCAGGAACGGGGTACTGATTGAGAATGATCAGCCATGATCACATTGAATGGCGGTGTTGGCTCGAAGGGCCGAATGGCCTCCTCCTGCACCTATTGTCTATTGTCTATTGCCTATTTAAAAAATATAGAGAGTTCCCTTCAATATGGTGACAAGTTGCCACATAAGTGCCGGAGTAACTTATGTATATATAGATATAGATATATAGATATAGATACGTGTGTGTGTTTGTGTATGTGCACGCATACACAGATACATATTTATATATATATACTTGGTACATAAAATACTGGTTGCAATGCTCAAAGGTTGGAACGTTGAGCATATATATATATATCTATATATAAGCAAGGATATTCTACTGCACTTCACAAGGTCAGCATATCACACGAGAAGGCTGAGCAGCAACGAAGGGGAATTGCTCCAGTTTTCTTGACACGTACTGTCCACTCTGTATAACATGGCCCGAGCGTTCTTGCCATTATAAAACAATAAATTACCCAACTTACCGTGAACGCCAACCGCAGGTGAACTAATAGTTTGAAACAAATCAGCTAATGCCTTCATTAAAAGAGCAAGCAAAGGAATTTCACAGGAACACAATGGCACATCTGTATGCTATTATCACACGGCCCAATTTCACCCATTACTGCCCAAAGATAAATGGCCACAATTTCTGCAAATGTTGGCAATGGTAAGGATTTTCAAATCTTGATACAAGTCATAAAATAAATTTATGGGTATTTTCATTAAATAGCTGGCTTCCATGAATATGATTAAGTGTCAAGTTATATTTAGGTAATACATTTTTAAAGGAAAATGTTTAACCTAAACCCTTGCTCAATAGATTGCCCAGCAGTCTGATTTTAAGTATGTTGTACATGTGGTAATGTCATGATTTTCTCAATTTTCCATCTTTTTAATGCAAAGGGGTTGGAGATGAAACATAGGGAGGATTTGTTACATTAGGACAGGGTGCTGGTGAGAGCTCACTTGGCATACCATGTACAATCTTGATCCCTTTACTGAAAAAAGATGTGGTAAGTTTGGAGATGGTGCAAAGGTGATTCCCCAGGCAGATTCCTGTCCAACTCGGAGAAGTTGAGTAGTTTGGGGCTGCATTCCTTGGAGCTTGGAAGAAACTGTGCAGCTGTTTACAGATTGAAATCCAACAGATCTGGAAGGTAATGTACAAGTTCCTTCTAAAACAATGCAAGTGTGGGATGGTGCTGTCAACGGATGCTTTAGGGAATAGATCAGTTACAGATATGGGCGAACAACTGGCAGATAAAGATAAACAATCATGGTCTGGTTTGGCTCAGCCACCAAGCACGACATCTGGAGGCTGCACCGCATCGTTCGATCAGCCGAGAAGGTTGTTGGCTGCAACCTTCCCCTCATTGACGAACTGTACACTGCAAGGGCCAGGAAGTGAGCAGGCAAGATCATCTCTGACCCCTCTCACCCTGGCCACAAACTCTTTGAAGCACTTCCCTCTGGAAGGCGACTGCGGACTGTCAAAGCAGCCACAGCCAGACATAAAAACAGCTCTTTTCCACTAGCAGTAGCTCTACTCAACAACCAAAAGTCTGTAGCCTACTTTTGCTCTGGTATTTTATTTTATTCTTCACATGTTTAAATTTTAATGTTTTCTTTTTAATTGTCTACTGTATATCGTGTTGTTATCCTTGCGAGCAAAGCACCAAGGCAAATTCCTTTGTGTAGGAAAATAACTGCAGATGCTGGTACAAATTGAAGGTATCACAAAATGCTGGAGTATCTCAGCGGGTCAGGCAGCATCTCTGGAGAGAAGGAATGGGTGACGTTTCGGGTCAAATTCCTTGTATGTATATATACTTGGCTAATAAAATGTATTCCATTCAATTCAATTCAATTCAATTTAGGCGAGTGTGAGGTGTTGCATTTAGGAGATCAAGAGAAGGGGAAAGTATACAGTTAATGACAGAACCTTTATCAGCATTGCTGTACAGAGGGATCTCAGTGTCCAAATCCACAGCTCCCTGAAAGTAACACAAATCGAGCGGTGAAGAAGGCGTATGGTTTAATTGCTCTCATTGGTCACCACTTAGCATAAAAGAGTCAGGGAGTCATGTTGCAGCCGTATAAAACCTTGCTTAGCCCACATCTGCAGGATTGTGTGCAGTTCTGGTCAACCATTAGAGGAAGGATGCAAACTGCCCCAGATTCCAGTAACTTGGCCCTTGTGTCTCCAACTGTTCCTCCATTCTGGCCCCTGGTAGTCTTCCTGACTGTTGCTGGCCCCAGGGTATTAAAACTCTTCTGTTTGTTTCATGTAGATCACTAAATGTAGCTCTTATTTGCTTGGAGCCACTGGTAGAGCTACTGTCTAGCAACCTTAGAGATCCGGGCTCAATCCTGACCTCAGGTGCTGTCTGTGCGGAGTTTGCAAGTTCTCTGTGACCACGTGGGTTTCTTCCGGATGCCCCAGTTTCCTCCTGCCTCCTAAAAACGTGTGGGTTTGTAGGTTAATTGGCCCTCTGTAAATTGCCCCTAATGTGTTCGGTGGATGATAAAGTGGGATAACATACAACTGGTATGAACAGGTGATCAATGGTCAGCGTGGATGCAGTGGGCTGAAGGGCCTGTTTCCATGCTGTATCTTTAAGCTAAAATAAACTAACCTGTTCTCCAGAACATTTCAACACTTACTCATGACTTATGGTCTTCACGTGGGGGTCTTCTATTTGATTTCCACTATCTTCAGTCAACTTGCCAATAGTTTGGCTTTCATTTTTGCTACACATCTCTCTTTACAAACCTTGTTCATTATTTGACTGTTAACTTGTGCAAATAAAAAGAGAGATAATAATGTCAGAAGGTCTCACTCAGCAATAAGCAATCCAAGCAACAAAAAAAATCATGGAAATAAATTTATTTTTCCCCTCAACATTATGAGCGAAAAGGAAAGATGGGAGAATGTGAAATAAAATTCTGTTTTGAAGTTCTGAGTCATTTCTAATCTTCTTAAGATAAAGATTAATGGAATAAGCCACCTGATTATTTCAGATAGCAGTGAACTTCGCCTTTTCAGCCTTTTTCAACACCCACATTTAAAACAATTTCTGTAATAATTTGGCAAATGGTGTCCTTGCTCTTTGCACATAACTTTGTGGATGTTCCAACACAACCGAGAGGGCAGATAATAAGTGCAAGGGTTTCCTTTGCAATGATATAACTCACCTTTCGCAATAGTTTGCCAAAAGTTGTTGACAACTGATGAAATGTTGTAACCGCTCAGAAATTCATGAAAATAAAAGAGAAATCCACAGGAAGGTGTGCTGAGTGGTTGCACCATTTGGTGTGTTGCCAAAGTCATGGAGTCATAGAGTGATACAGTGTGGAAACAGGCCCTTCAGCCCAACTTGCCCACACCGGCCAACAATGTCCCAGCTACACTAGTCCCACTTGCCTGCGCTTGGTCCATATCCCTCCAAACCTGTCCTATCCATGTACCTGTCTCTTAAACGATGGGATAGTCTCTGCCTCAACTACCTCCTCTGGCAGCTTGTTCCATACACCCACCACCCTCTGTGTGAAAAAGTTACCTCTCAGAATCCTATTCAATCTATTCCCCTTTACCTTGAACCTATGTCCTCTGGTCCTCGATTCCCCTACCCTGGGCAAGAGACTCTGTGCATCTACCCGATCAATTCCTCTCATGATTTTGTACACCTCTATAATATCCCCCCTCATCCTCCTGCGCTCCATGGAATAGAGACCCAGCTTACTCAACCCCTCCCTGTAGCTCACACCCTCTAGTCCTGGCAACATCCTTGTAAATCTTTTCTGAACCCTTTCAAGCTTGACAATATCTTTCCTATAAAATGGTGTCCAAAACTGAACACAATATTCTAAATGTGATCTCACCAAAGTCTTATACAACTGCAACATGACCTCCCAACTTCTATACTCAATACTTTGACGGATGAAGGCCAAAATGCCAAAAGCCTTTTTGACCACCTTATCTAACTGCGACTCGACCTTCAAGGAACCATGCACCTGTACTCCTAGATCCCTCTGCTCCACAACACCACCCAGAGGCCTACCATTCACTGTGTAGGTCCTGCCCTTGTTCGACATCCCAAAATGCAACACCTCACACTTCTCTGTATTAAATTCCTTCAACCATTCCTCCGCCCACCTGGTCAATCGATCCAGATCCTGCTGCAATCTTTCAAAACCATCTTCACTATCTGCAAAACCACCCACTTTTATATCATCAGCAAACTTGCTAATCTTGCCCTGTATGTTCTCATCCAAATCATTGATGTAGATGACAAACAGTAACGGACCCAGCACCGAACCCTGAGGCACACCACTAGTCACAGGCCTCCAGTCCGAGAAGCAACTTTCCACCATCACCCTCTGTTTCCTTCCATGGAGCCAATTTGCTATCCATTCAGCTATCTCTCCTTGGATCCCATGTGATCTAACCTTCCAGAGCAGCCTACCATGCGGAACTTTGTTGAACGCCTTACTGAAGTCCAAGAAGTATAAGAAAATAACTGCAGATGCTGGTACAAATCGAAGGTATTTATTCACAAAATGCTGGAGTAACTCAGCAGGTCAGGCAGCATCTCAGGAGAGAAGGAATGGGTGACGTTTCGGGTCGAGACCCTTTTTCAAACTGAACTGAAGTCCATGTACACAACATCTACAGCTCTGCCCTCATCGACCTTTTTGGTCACGTCTTCAAAAAAATCAATCAGATTTGTGAGACACGACCTCCCACATACAAAACCATGCTGACTATCTCTAATCAGCCCTTGCCCATCCAAATGCCTGTATGTCCCTCAGAGTACTCTCCAGTAACTTTCCAACTACAGATGTTAAGCCTATAGTTTCCAGCATTTTCCCTGCAACCCTTCTTGAAAAGAAGCACAACATTTGCCACCCTCCAGTCTTCCGGCACCTCTCCTGTATTTAAGGACGACTCATAAATTTCAACCAGGGCTCCCGCAATTTCCTCTCCAGTTTCCCGCAATGTCCTTTGGAAGATCGGCGGCCGACCTGTGGCATGGTTAATTGAGCAAAGCTCCATGTCAGTTCCATTCACAAGCCTGTGATTCGCAGGAAAGGACAAGGGGAACGATTGGTGGGAAGGAACTGCAGATGCTGGACGAAAGATACAAAGTGCTGGAGTAACTCAGCGGGACAGTGAATCTGTGGAATTCTTTGCCACAGAAGGCTGAGGAGGCCAAGTCAATGGATATTTTTAAAGCAGAGATAGATAGATTCTTGATTAGTACGGGTGTCATGCGGAGAAGGCATGGGGTTAGGAGGGATAGATAGATCAGTCGTGATTGCGTGGCAGAGTCAACTTGATGGGCTGAATGGCCTAATTCTGGTCCTATCACATATGACCTTATGGCCTTGTGACAAGCAACATCTCTGGAGAGATGGAATAGATGACGTTTTGGGTCGTAACCCTTCTTCTGACTGAATGTAGAGGGGGAGGGGAGCGGGGTGGGCACTGGAGGTAGGAGAAGGTCAGAACAAATCAGAGCAGGCAACAGATGAACAAGGAAGAGTGGCGACTGCCGGCGACTGTCAAAGTCGTAGCAGATCGCCAAAGTTTTCTTTTACCCTACAACAATGACCACGACAATGCCGAATCAGGTCGATACAAGTCAATTTATTTGTGAAACTAGCACCTGGCTAAGAGATTACACCGTCTTCGGAAACATCGCATAATTCCCACGCTCATCAATGCTTCTCCGGCGTCCTAATTTTTGCTGAAATCAATGACAAGTCGGTAATTACTTGAGAGTTTTGAAATATAACATCTTGCCCGGGTTACTTGAAAACCAAGCTTCACGGTAACAAGGCATAAACCGGATTGACTTCCAGTTTACTAATAGCAGTATTAAGAAATTTAATTTTAAACGTGGTTAAATGGAATTTTGTGCGGAGTGTGGGCATTCTTTGAAAATGTACGGGAGATGCATATCTGGTTTCTGGGTTGCATATCTGGGTTGGGAGCCTACTTTAAAAGTAATCGCTGATCACGCTAAACATCGCGAAAATTCCCACGCTTACCTGACCGTCAAACTGTCGCCTCCAATCTATCTGTCAAATGTCGTGACGGTAAATAAATTGGTTAAACACAAGTATTTTATGGTATCTTCAAATATATTTTCTTAATTTAATATTATGTGCTTCTAAATGCATCTGTGACAACCTATCAAACCTGGGGACAGCGTGCGACAGACAGCGCCCGCAATAAGCAACGATACCTGGTGACAAGCCAGCTGTCGCCGAGAAATTTCACTCCGGTTTGATTTCTCAGCGACGCGCTGAGATCCACTACGATTCTTGGAAGACTCCTCACGATCATGCCCGCGACACCCGGCGAACTGTCGGCGACAGCCTAGTCGCCAGCAGTCGCCTTAAAATCGCCTAAAGTGAGACAGACCCTATTTAACTCTGTAGAATTATGCAGCATGATGAATTTCAAGTAGAAAAATCTATGGAGGATGTAAAGAACCATAAAAATTCAGAATGCAGAAGCATGGAACTGCAGATGCTGGTTTACATGAAAGCTGGAGTAACTCAGCAGGTCAGGCAGCATCTGTGGAGAACATGGATAGGTGACGTTTCACAGAGTACTGGAGTAACTCAGCAGGTCAGGCAGCATCTGTGGAGAACATGGATAGGTGACGTTTCGGGTCAGGACCTTTGACCAGGATGGTGTCCACATGGATAGGAAGGGCTGGCGGGAGCACTTTGTACCAAAGCGCTTTCATGCTTTGCACATGATTGCAGCACCTGCACTATAAGAAAATAACTGCAGATGCTGGTACAAATCGAAGGTATTTATTCACAAAATGCTGGAGTAACTCAGCAGGTCAGGCAGCATCTGCACCTGCTTGTGTGTGATGTGGGCGATGTGGACAGGTGCATGGACAGCATGGAGCACTTTGTACCAAGGTGTGTTTGCCCAGCCTGTAGAGGCATCCCCTGGGGCCGCTCCAATGAGGGTCGGGGGCGGGAGCTGAGGCTTGGCCCGGTCCGCACCTCTGGCCAGATGTGATGGAGCAGGCGGGCGGGCTCGGGAGTGCGCTGTGGGTGCCGGGCAGGGGCAGGGCGCTGGGCTGGCTGTTGTTGTTGCTGGTGTTGCTGTTGCTGCTGTTGCTCGGACAGGTGTTGAGGCAGCGCCGGCCCCGTGGCTTCCCACCCGGCCCCGCCGCCTTGCCGCTGGTCGGCAGCGTGCTCTCCCTCCTCACACAGCCGCACGTCTTCATGCTCAGACAGAGCCAGGTCCATGGGCAGGTAGGGACAAGCCTCTCTCCCCTCTCCCTGACCGCCCGCACCGCACCGCCTTGCTACAGTCAGGATACAACGCACAAACTGGCCCCACGCCCCAACTTGCCCGCGGCGACCTACATGGTCATAAGCTGTGTGTCTATCACAGAGTCACAGAGTGATACAGTGTGGAAACAGGCCCTTCGGCCCATCTCGCCCTCACCGGCCAACAATGTCCCAGCTACTCTAGACCCACTTGCCTGCGCTTGGTCCATGTCCCTCCAAACGTGTCCTATCCATGTCCCTGTCTAACCGTTTCTTAAAAGATGGGATGGTCCCAGCCTCAACTACCTCCTCTGGAAGCTTGATCCATACACCCACCCCCCTCTGTGTGAAAAAGTTACCCCTCGGATTCCTATTAAATCTCTTCCCCTTCACCTTGAACCTATGTCCTCTGGTCCTCGATTCCCCTACTCTGGGTAAAAGACTCTGTGCATCTACCCGATCTATTCCTCTCATGATCTCCCCTCATCCCCCTGCGCTCCATGGAATAGAGACCCAGCCTACTCAACCTCTCCCTGTAGCTCACACCCTCTAGTCCTGGCAACATCCTCATAAAATACAAACAGCGCCCGTAGTCAGGATCACACCCAGATCTCTGGCGCTGTGAGGCAGGGACACTAGCCGCTGTCACCTATCCGTGACATTGTTATAGAGTCCTGGAGCGTGGAAACAGGCCCTTCTCCTAAGTTGCCCACATCGACCAACATGCCCTGTCTCTGCTAGTCCCACCTGTCCACGTTTGGCCCATATCCCTCTAAACCGGTCCTACCCACGTACCTGTCTAAATGTTTCTTAAACATTGCGGTAGTCCCTGCCTCAACTTCCTCCTCCTCGTTCCATGCACCCACCACCCTTTGTGTAAAAAACCTCTACACTGGAGATAACAAGGAACTGCAGGTGATGGGTTTCACAAAAGGACACAAAGTGCTGGAGTAACTCAGCGGGTCAGACAGCGTCCCTGGAAAACATGGATCGGTGATGTTTTGGGTGTATATATATATATATATATATATATATATACACATGCACATTAAAACAAATAAACAAACAATAACAGGTTAAAGGGGTATTAGCTGAGATGGGGTTTCTTGGTCAGCATGGACAAGTTGAGCTGAAGGGCCTGTTTCTGGGCTGTATGACTGTGACTTTAAATGTAATGGTAAACTGTGGAAAAAACCAGCAAGGACCTTTGTACTTGACTTATCATGCTGCGACTGAGTATCAAGTACTTGGCCTCCGAGGATGTGGGATGACCCACGAGCTGCTCACTGGAGCAGGCATTCATCTAGCGCCTTTACTTGGAAGACTCATTGTTGATAAATGCAGTCGGATTTCAATGATGGAAAGATTTAATATCAAGCTGAGGGGCTACTTATT
Source organism: Rhinoraja longicauda (assembly GCF_053455715.1). Classification (NCBI taxonomy): domain Eukaryota; kingdom Metazoa; phylum Chordata; class Chondrichthyes; order Rajiformes; family Arhynchobatidae; genus Rhinoraja; species Rhinoraja longicauda. Next base: position 3,249,627 of record NC_135970.1, read on the forward strand.
CACACAGAGGGTGGTGGGTATATGGAACAAGCTGCTTTTGAAAGGTACTTGGACAGGTATGTGGGGAGGAAAGATTTAGAGGGATATGGGCCAAATGCGGGCATATTGGGATTAGCACAGATGGGACACTTTGGTTGGCATGGACCAGTTGGGCTGAAGGGCCAGTTTCCATGTTGTACGACTCTATGATCCCTTCCCGAGCCAGGTAACGTTTCCCGTCAGAAGGGTCAGAAGGATGATTGGGAAGTGGGAAACAAAGTTTCTGTGGGGTTCGTGATAAAGCACCAAGCTTGTGCCAGGCCAGGTGAGGAAAGTCTGCCCCCAGCTCCACCACTGCCCCTCAATATCCTCCCAGTATCCACACTCCAACCCAACATCTGACGTCCACAGAAATATTCTCTCTGCATTATTATTCCATGCTTTCTGCACAGGACATTTCTGCAGAAACACCCGTTTGTTGAAAATATTGAAGACAAGGGCGCCATGACATTTGTAAATGACTCTGCAGTGTGAAGTCTCTGATCATTGATCATTCCCCCTCCCCTGTGCAGGGCACCAGGCAATCTGCGGCCCTGTCTCCAGACGTTACTTATCAGACGTATTATTCAAAACTATCATTCTCAGCTCAAACACATTCTTTGATCTAGTAATAGACACAAAATGCTGGAGTAACTCAGCGGGACAGGCAGCATTTCTGCAGAGAAGGAATGGGTGACGTTTCGGGTCGAGACCCTTCTTCAGACATCTCGACCTGGAAAGTTACCCATCCCTTGTCTCCAGAGATGCTGCCTGTCCCGCTGAGTTACTCCAGCTTTTTGTGTCTATCTTCGGTTTAAACCAGCATCTGCAGTTCCTTCTCACACGTTTCTTTGTTCTAGTGTCTGGAATACTCAGACTGTCTTCAATCAACAGCAATAAAGGTTGCTTCTTTCACAGTTAGATTGTACAGCTATTCATCAACGTGAGATGTAACAACATTGATAAGGAAAAGGATGTGTTAATTCAATGTAAATGCCTGGGATCAATTAATCGATTAACATGTTAGAACAGCACCCAGAGCATGTCAGAGCACAGAAGTGACTAATCCAGCACCGGCTACTGCACTAGTCCAATTGATATCATCTCTCTGATCTTTTCCCCAACTAACTGTGTCCCCTTGGTGTGTCGAGGTGATTGTTTTACACTGGTACTGTTGAATCTGTTTCAGTCATTCTTCCTGGTCATGTATTGCTATCACAACACAGAGGGACCCGGTGAGAGAGGGCTGCTGAGAGAATGAAGAGGGGCCTAATGTGGGGGGGGGGGGGGCATTGAGAGGCAAAAGAGGGTGGGGGAGGTCACAGAACAAAGTTCTGGTGGGAAATGTTACCTGGCTCAGAAAGGGATCATAGAGTCGTACAGCATGGAAACTGGCCCTTCAGCCCAACTGGTCCATGCCAACCAAAGTGCCCCATCTGTGCTAATCCCAATATGCCCGCATTTGGCCCATATCCCTCTAAACCTTTCCTCCCCACGTATCTGTCCAAGTACCTTTCAAAAGCTGCTTGTTCCATATACCCATGAATATGAATGCCTGCTCCAGTGGGCGGCTCGTCAAGTCAAGTCAAGTCAAGTCAATTTTATTTGTATAGCACATTTAAAAACAACCCACATTGACCAAAGTGCTGTACATCTGATTAGGAAAAAAAAAAGAAACATACAGTGGCCGGCAGCCAAACACAACGGCGCGGCCATCTTGAACAAAATGTTTAACTAAAGCAGAATGGTGTCCCGCGGCCGCGCCACACCGGGCGATGGAAGGCCCCGCGGCCGAGCCGCACCGGGCGATGGAAGGCCCCGCGGAAGAGACCTAAAAAAAAAAGAAAGATTTCCCCCACCCACACCCCCCCCCACATACCCACCCACCCTCACCACCCCCCCCCCCACCCCCACCCCCCCCCACATACACAACCAAAACAAAACACCCCACCACCAACACACAAACAAAAAGGACAAAGGACAAACAGACTGCCAGCGAGAGCAAATACTGTGCGAGATCATCCCACATCCTCGGAGGCCAAGTACTTGATCCTCAGTTGCAGCATGATAAGTCAAGTACAAAGGTCCTTGCTGTTTTTTTCAACAGTTTACCATTACATTTAAAGTCACAGAGTCGTACAGCCCAGAAACAGGCCCTCCAGCTCAACTTGTCCATGCTGACCAAGATACCCCATCTCAGCTAATACCCCTTTAATTGTTTGTTTATTTGTTTTAATGTGCATGTGTATACATATATATATATATATTTACACCCAAAACATCACCGATCCATGTTTTCCAGGGATGCTGTCTGACCCGCTGAGTTACTCCAGCACTTTGTGTCCTTTTGTGAAACCCATCACCTGCAGTTCCCTGTTATCTCCAATGTAGAGGTTTTTTACACAAAGGGTGGTGGGTGCATGGAACGAGGAGGAGGAAGTTGAGGCAGGGACTATCGCAATGTTTAAGAAACATTTAGACAGGTACGTGGGTAGGACAGGTTTAGAGGGATATGGGCCAAACGTGGACAGGTGGGACTAGCAGAGACAGGGCATGTTGGTCGATGTGGGCAACTTAGGAGAAGGGCCTGTTTCCACGCTCCAGGACTCTATAACAATGTCACGGATAGGTGACAGCGGCTAGTGTCCCTGCCTCACAGCGCCAGAGACCTGGGTGTGATCCTGACTACGGGTGCTGTTTGTATTTTATGAGGATGTTGCCAGGGCTCGAGGGTGTGAGCTCTTGGGAGCAATTGAGTAGGCTGGGTCTCTATTCCATGAAGCGTAGGAGGATGACGGGAGTTCTTTTAGAGGGAAACAAAATCATGAGAGGAATAGATCAGGTAGATGCACAGAGTCTTTTACCCAGAGTTGGGGAATCCAGGACCAGAGGACATAGGTTCAAGGTGAGGGGGAAGAGATTTAATAGGAATCCGAGGGGTCGCCGTTGGGGACTATAATGAACACTGTCACTTTGTCAGCATGCTTCACGTGTTGACACTTTGCATACTTTGTCGATGGCGTGTAAAACAAAGAATTTCACTGTGACAGGCCACATGTGATAATAAAGTATTCATTCATTCGTTATCGCTCCTCCTGCTCATTTTGCTAATTATCTTACAATATCCCTTGGCTACTGACCCTTCTGCCTTCTGAGAATGGACAGACAACGTTTTGGGTCGGGACCCTGATACAGACTGTTGTGGGAGAAAGCTGGAAAACAGAGGTGTGGGCGAGACAAAGCCTGGCAAGTGATAGGTGGATACAGGTGAGAGGGGTGGTTGGCAGATGGGTGGAGTAAGTGCAAAGGCTAGGGGTGAAAAGGAGCGAAAAAAGATGTCAGATAGGGGGGAGGGATGAGAATGGAGGGATGTAGGTGGAAGGGAAAAGGGGGATGGCGAAAGTGTCCTGTTTAACAATCTCAATGGTGGGCTTTATCAATCATCAATGGTACTTTATCAATCATCAATGGTGCTTTATCAATCATCAATGGTGCTTTATCAATCATCAATGGTGCTATATCAATCATCAAAGGTGCTTTATCAATCATCAATGGTGCTTTATCAATCAATCAATCAATCAATTGCTTTATCAATCTACCAATCAATCAATCAATGGTGCTTTATCAATCAATCAATCTGTGGTGCTTTATTGTCACGTGTACACTGCAGAGTGAGATTCTTTTTCCATGGATCACACATGCACGAGTTGTCATATTTTGGCGCCATTTACAAAAAGCCTCTCGTTTATCAACAGCAGAAATAAAATTCCTGGATTATCCTAGTCTGCTTTTGGAGGGGAGTGTCATACTTGGCAGTATTTTAGTTCACATAGAGTGTTGTGAAATTATTAACTGAGTTCCTGCTATTTTTGTCTTGCCTTCTCTCAGTGCCTAGAATATAAATTATTTAGCCTTTCTTATTTGTCTAATTCAAATGTCTTTTATGTGTTCAGTTCCATTGTCACTGGAATCAGAGTTGAACTTAATGGGGCTACAACCATCTTTTCTGATTCTATGTTCTAAAAATTTACCTTATTGTGAAAACAATGAAACAAATAACTTGAAATGTTAATGCCCCAAATAAACTGCTGATGCTTCGGATTCCATGCCCTGTATCCCAACGCAAAATTACAAATCGGAAGCAAAAAGTGCTTCAAGAAGTGTTGCATTGTTCTAACGTGCAAATGGCTCAACTCACTGGCATTGGTTTAAGTAAAGAATATTAAACTTTAAAGTAAAGTTTAGAAATATTAATGTGATCGGCTTGTGGAGATATTCTAACCTCACAGAAGCTTTATTACATGTAGTATGAGCAGAATGCAATTATCTTAGTGTCCATTTCAACATAAACTATGCATGTAAACTGCATGTATTGTTATCTAATTTATTTCAATTTAACCATATAACCATATAACCATATAACAATTACAGCACGGAAACAGGCCCGTTCGGCCCTACCAGTCCACGCCGACCACTTTCTCTGACCTAGTCTCATCTACCTGCTCTCAGACCATAACCCTCCAATCCCCTCCCATCCATATACCTATCCAATTTACTCTTAAATAATAAAACCGAGCCTGCCTCCACCACTTCCACCGGAAGCTCATTCCACACAGCCACCACCCTCTGAGTAAAGAAGTTACTCCTCATGTTACCCCTAAACTTTTGTCCCTTAATTCTGAAGTTATGTCCCCTTGTTGGAATCTTCCCCACTCTCAAAGGGAAAAGCCTACCCACGTCAACTCTGTCCGTCTCTCTTAAAAATTTTAAAACCTCTATCAAGTCCCCCCTCAACCTTCTACGCTCCAAAGAATAAAGACCCAACCTGTTCAACCTCTCTCTGTAGCTTAAGTGCTGAAACCCAGGCAACATTCTAGTAAATCTCCTCTGTACCCTCTCCATTTTGTCGACATCCTTCCTATAATTTGGCGACCAGAACTGCACACCATACTCCAGATTCGGCCTCACCAATGCCCTGTACAATTTCAACATTACGTCCCAACTTCTATATTCGATGCTCTGATTTATAAAGGCAAGCATACCAAACGCCTTCTTCACCACCCTATCCACATGAGATTCCACCTTCAGGGAACAATGCACAGTTATTCCCAGATCCCTCTGTTCCACTGCATTCCTCAATTCCCTACCATTTACCCTGTACGTCCTATTTTGATTTGTCCTACCAAAATGCAGCACCTCACACTTATCAGCATTAAACTCCATCTGCCATCTTTCAGCCCACCCTTCCAAAAGGCCCAAGTCTTTCTGTAGACTTTGAAAATCTACTTCATTATTAACTACACCACCTATCTTAGTATCATCTGCATACTTACTAATCCAATTTGCCACACCATCATCCAGATCATTAATGTAAATGACAAACAACAGTGGACCCAACACAGATCCTTGGGGCACTCCACTAGTAATTGTGATTGCAAATACCTGAACTGCACCTTGAAATGTGCCTTTCTTGTGTAACAGATCTTCAGCCTGGATCTCGGTGGGATATCGACTGTGGTCATTAATGGCTATGATGCCCTCAGGGAGTGCCTCGTCCACCAGAGTGATAACTTTGCCGATCGACCATCTCTGCCTCTCTTCAAGAAGCTGACCAAAATGGGAGGTAGGCAGGTGGAATAGGCATTGTTTGCCTTAAACTTACAACTGAGAATTCTCCCCAGCCCACCTTAAGGGAGCACTGTGATGCAGCGGTAGAGTTGCTGCCTTACAGCACCAGAGACGGGTTCGATCCTGACTGCGGGTGCTGTCTGTACAGAGTTTGTACGTTCTCCCTGTGACCACATGGGTTTTCTCCGGCTGCTCCGCTTTCCTCCTACACTCCAAAGACTTACAGGCTTGTAGGTTATTTGGCTTCTGTATATTGTAAATTGTCCCTCGTGTGTAGGATAATGTTAATGTACAAGATTGTTGATGGGAATTTTGAGAATTATGAGGAAGATGAGTAAGTTATAGTTTGGTTAACCCTGGAGCTCACATACTGGGGAGCATGATGGGAAAATGGCCAAGATAGAATGTAGTTAAAATAGCTAAAGCTGAAACATTCTGCTGAGAAGCAGGCTTCCTTATCAGTAGGGGGGAGGATAATCCTTTGTAGTTCGGTCTACGTTCTTATGCTCTTGGTCACTGTGTTTAGCAGGGAAGCCTCCCAAAGGTTAACAAATTATGTCTTTTATGGGGGGGACTCGATTTGGTGAGGGAAATCTGGACATTATTGATATTTACATGTTAGATAGATGGGAGGGAGATTTCTAAACACCAAGAAAGTTAAAGTTAACTTTGGGGAGACATTGATTAATGATTTCAACTCCACAAGTAACCATTGTGTCATGAGGATATGAAATCGTATAGTTACTGCAGGATTTTGAAGCAGTTGGAGCTTGCTCACACTGTTTCCCAATGTACATCGTTAAGGCCTTGTTCGATAGACTAACAACTGATCTATGAGTGTTTTTATTTTGTGTCTGTGCCTAAAGTCAGATATATGGTACAGGTAAAGTACAAAATCTCCTCCTACAGAGGTGATCGCTGGTCAGCACGGACTCGGTGGGCCGATGGGCCTCTTTCCAAACTGTATCTCTAAAGTCTAAAGTTACCTTGTGGCTTTTAAATCTGGCATTAAAGTGTGGTTACAACATTAATTGCAATCAACACAATTTAGAATAGGGAAGGAAAAGAATGCAAAACATTTTCACTCTTGGCAAATTAGTACTTAGACCAATCACGGGGAAAGATTGGGAAGTGCATATATTTTCAAATATTGAGTTCCACATGATACTTGGCCTAAAGCACAGTCTTTACCATCCTTTTCCCTGCAAGGAAACCAACCCTAGCATTTCTTTCCATGTATTTGTAATCTATCTCCTCCTGGATTTTTCTTGTAAATCCAGGTATATTCGAGTAGTTCACAGTAATGGGAGAGTCTCGGACCAGAGTTCGCAGCCTACGAATAAAAGGACGTTCCTTTAGAATGGAGATGAGGAGGAATTTCTTTAGCCACATTGTGGTGAATCCGTGGAATTCTGAAGAAGGGTCTCGACCCGAAACGTCACCCATTCCTTCTCTCCCGAGATGCTGCCTGACCTGCTGAGTTACTCCAGCATTTTGTGAATAAAACCGTGGAATTCATTGCCGCAGATGGCTGAGGAGGTAAAGTTATTGGATATTGTTAGAGTGGAGATTGATAGGTTCTTGATAAGTAAGGGCATCAAAGGTTATGGGGAGGATAGGGTTGAGAGGGAAAAATAGATCAGCCAAGATCAAATGGAGGAAGAGGCTCGATGGGCCAAATGGCCTCATTCTGCTCCTATGTCTTATAAATCTGCATGCCATCATATTTTTTCTAAACGGTTATGTCCAGAAATGAGGACAAACTGATGTTTGATTTATGTTCAACGATATTTACTGACAATGAGAGAGGGGAAACCAGATGTGTAGGAAGAAACTGCTGGTTTAAACCAAAGATAGACCCCAAATGCTGGAGTAACTCAGCGGGTCAGGCAGCCTCTCTGGAGAAAAGGGATAGATGACAATGGTGACGAGACCCTTCCTGAAGAAGGGTCTCGACCCGAAACCCCTTTTCGGCCTGAAACGTCACCTATTCCTTTTCTCCAGATATGCTGTTTGACTCGCTGAGTTACTCCAGCATTTTGTGTCTGTCTTTGGAGGGGAAACCAGAGTTCAGGAAGGAGAGAGACGTCAGTACCTGTGTGAGATAATCCTTTGAGTGTACCTCCCCCCAGTGGTGCATCAGTGGAACTGCATCGCAATGCAACATTTAGCACAAGTTTGGGCGACTGTTTCCATAAAATGTCATAGACAATAGACAATAGGTGCAGGAGTAGGCCATTCAGCCCTTCGAGCCAGCATCGCCATTCAATGCGATCATGGCTGATCACTCTCAATCAGTACCCCGTTCCTGCCTTCTCCCCATACCCCCTCACTCCGCTATCCTTAAGAGCTCTATCCAGCTCTCTCTTGAAAGCATCCAACGAACTGGCCTCCACTCCCTTCTGAGGCAGAGAATTCCACACCTTCACCACTCTCTGACTGAAAAAGTTCTTCCTCATCTCCGTTCTAAATGGCCTACCCCTTATCCTTAAACTGTGGCCCCTTGTTCTGGACTCCCCCAACATTGGGAACATGTTTCCTGCCTCTAATGTGTCCAATCCCCTAATTATCTTATATGTTTCAATAAGATCCCCCCTCATCCTTCTAAATTCCAGTGTATACAAGCCCAATCGCTCCAGCCTTTCAACATACGACAGTCCCGCCATTCCGGGAATTAACCTAGTGAACCTACGCTGCACGCCCTCCATAGCAAGAATTGATTGATTAGCTTTTTTTCAAACACCATAAAAATTAAACTTCTGTTAGTGCACATGGGATTTATTGATGAAAAGGCTCTAATAATGCTTTTCAATTTTCAGAATAAATCTGCCTTATTTTCATGCAATTACAGAATAATACATTCCGGAAGGCAGCCAAGCAGCCAATCAAGGCTGTGCTGGCTCTTTGAAAGCACAATTCATTTGAACCCTCTCTGCCATCCTACTGATGTCCCAGGAACTGTTTTTTTCACGTCTTTATCTGATTCCTTATGTTATTAGTAAAACCATATCCCTGTGAGCCTATGAGACAATTATGCTATAGAGGCTTATTTAGACAAGGTTTTATATTGTCTTATGTTCTCTTAAATCTACGCCCTCTGGTTATTGTTCATTCATTATTTGAAAGCATTTATTTTATTTTATGCATGATTTCAAACACCTAAAAAACATTTGGACGAGTACATGATAGCAAAGTTTCAGAGGGATAGGAGCCAAATACAGGCAAAGTGGACTAACTTACACGGGGCATCTTGGTTGGCATGGACAAGTTGGGCCGAAGGGCCTGTGCCCGTGTTATATGACTATACTACTTCCATTAAATTTCTCTCAAAAATCTTTCTATGGCGAACAACTCTAGCATGTCTAGTTTATCCATGTATATTCTAATCTATCATTCCTAGGATTATTCTCGTACACTTGGACACCATCGCATCCATCAAGGGGGTTGGTGGGTCCTGATGGTGCAGAATCTCTTGGGAGTTATCAACACGTCCTCACACACTTATGACCTTTGCCCAGATATCAGTCAAACCCTTCTCAAGCTGGAAAGGGTTAGGGGAAGAGTTACGATGATGTTGCCAGGGCTCGAGGGCCTGAGCTGCAGGGAGAGGTTGGGCAGGCTAGGACTCTATTTCTTGGAGCGCAGGAGGATAGGGAGGTGTATGGGGGTGTACCAAATCATGAGAGGAATTGATGGGGTGAATACACAGAGTCTTTTATGCAGAGTAGGGGAATCAAGAACCAGAGGGCATAAGTTTAAGGTGAGGGGGAAAGATGTAATAGGAACCTGAGGGGTAACATTTTTACACAAAGGGTGGTGGGTGTATGGAACGAGCTACTCGAGGAAGTACTTGATGCGGGTACTATCGCAACATTTAAGAAATATTGAGACAGGCACATGGATAGGAAAGGTTCAGAAGGATATGGGCCAAATGGAGGCATTACTGTGGATGGGACATGTTGGTCAGTGTGGGCACGTTGGGCTGAAGGACCAATTTCCATGCTGTATGACGCTAAGACTCTATAACAATGTCATGGATAGACACATAGATTAGACAGCATAGCTAGCTGCTGCTTCAAAAGTCTGATCCTCCCCAGGTCTGGCAGCCGAGGCCTTTGCTCTGGAGATGTTTAATTAGCACTGGACAGTTATGCATTACAATGATGTGAATGACGTTAAATGTAAATGTTCCCTTTTAAAAGGAGTGTTGGTTAATGTGATGGATGGAAACTGTCCGCCAAGAATAACAAGCGATTCATCATCTCCTCCAGATAACCACTAACAAAGCTGGAACGTTTTGATCTCTGTTTGTGAACAGATGAGAGAAGGAGCAGGGTTGAAAGGAAAGATACATTTACTGGAAGGCACACTGGTGGCTTTTATTTCTGATACAAAGTTCAGAAATACTGAAACTGAAAGCAGGGTTTTATGTCACTGAAGACAAGCTAACCACACAGGCTGGAGTAGAGTGGGTTTTTCATTTTCTAGGAACAACGCTTGTGTTGTACATCATCCGTGGTGCTGAACATTGGAAAACATCTTGTGCAGGAAGGAGCTGCAAATGCTGGCTTAAACCAAAGATAGACACTAAAAGCTGGAGTAACTCAGTGGGATGGGCAGCATCTCTGGAGAGAAGGAATGTGTGACCTTTCGGGTTGAGACCCTTCTTCAGAGGTCTGAAGAAGGGTCTCGACCCGAAACGTCACCCATCCCTTGCTGAATTATTCCAGTTTTTTGTGTCTACCTATTGGAAAACATCTTAATGGGCTGCCCAGGTCAAAGATGACAATGTATTGACAATGACATCCTAAGGACCAGTGAGAGCAGATGAACAGAAAATTCATCAGAGGAAGGTCTGAAGGAAGATTTTTAAAAAGAAGAGAGGAATGAAGTGGCAGAGAAATTTAGGAACTAAATCGTAGAACCTAGGACTTGGGTAGCTGGCGAACATTCACAATGAGGGACGACTATATTTGTGGATGATTAAAAGAATTGGGAGGAGCACAGTTTCTGGGCTGGAGATTACAAGGATGGGAGCAGAAGAATATCAGTACGTGGTGGGAATTTTAAAACCAAGTTGTTTTTAAAAACCTGACAGTGCATGAGATGAGTGAATGGGGCATCCATTGCTGCTCGATCCGCTGAGTTCCTCCAGCAGTTTGTTGCTCCAGATTACAGCATCTACAATCGCTTGCTTCTCCAATCAGGAGACGACTGAATTAAGGCAATAGACAATAGACAATAGACAATAGGTGCAGGAGTAGGCCATTCAGCCCTTCGGGCCAGCACCGCCATTCAATGCGATCATGGCTGATCACTCTCAATCAGTACCCCGTTCCTGCCTTCTCCCCATACCCCCTCACTCCGCTATCCTTAAGAGCTCTATCCAGCTCTCTCTTGAAAGCATCCAACGAACTGGCCTCCACTGCCTTCTGAGGCAGAGAATTCCACACCTTCACCACTCTCTGACTGAAAAAGTTCTTCCTCATCTCCGTTCTAAATGGCCTACCCCTTATTCTTAAACTGTGGCCCCTTGTTCTGGACTCCCCCAACATTGGGAACATGTTTCCTGCCTCTAATGTGTCCAATCCCCTAATTATCTTATATGTTTCAATAAGATCCCCCCTCATCCTTCTAAATTCCAGTGTATACAAGCCCAATCGCTCCAGCCTTTCAACATACGACAGTCCCGCCATTCCGGGAATTAACCTAGTGAACCTACGCTGCACGCCCTCCATAGCAAGAATATCCTTCCTCAAATTTGGAGACCAAAACTGCACACAGTACTCCAGGTGCGGTCTCACCAGGGCCCGGTACAACTGTAGAAGGACCTCTTTGCTCCTATACTCAACTCCTCTTGTTATGAAGGCCAACATTCCATTGGCTTTCTTCACTGCCTGCTGTACCTGCATGCTTCCTTTCATTGACTGATGCACTAGGACACCCAGATCTCGTTGAACACCCCCTCCTCCTAACTTGACACAATTCAGATAATAATCTGCCTTTCTATTCTTACTTCCAAAGTGAATAACCTCACACTTATCTACATTAAACTGCATCTGCCATGTATCCGCCCACTCACACAACCTGTCCAAGTCACCCTGCAGCCTTATTGCATCTTCCTCACAATTCACACTACCACCCAGCTTAGTATCATCTGCAAATTTGCTAATGGTACTTTTAATCCCTTCGTCTAAGTCATTAATGTATATCGTAAATAGCTGGGGTCCCAGCACCGAACCTTGCGGTACCCCACTGGTCACTGCCTGCCATTCCGAAAGGGACCCATTTATCCCCACTCTTTGCTTTCTGTCTGTTAACCAATTTTCTATCCATGTCAGTACCCTACCCCCAATACCATGTGCCCTAATTTTGCCCACTAATCTCCTATGTGGGACCTTGTCGAAGGCTTTCTGAAAGTCGAGGTACACCACATCCACTGACTCTCCCCTGTCAATTTTCCTAGTTACATCCTCAAAAAATTCCAGTAGATTTGTCAAGCATGATTTCCCCTTCGTAAATCCATGCTGACTCGGAACGATCCCGTTACTGCTATCCAAATGCTCAGCAATTTCGTCTTTTATGATTGACTCCAGCATCTTCCCCACCACTGATGTCAGACTAACTGGTCTATAATTACCCATTTTCTCTCTCCCTCCTTTCTTAAAAAGTGGGATAACATTTGCTATCCTCCAATCCACAGGAACTGATCCTGAATCTATAGAACATTGAAATATGATCTCCAATGCTTCCACTATTTCTAGAGCCACCTCCTTAAGTACCCTGGGATGCAGACCATCAGGCCCTGGGGATTTATCAGCCTTCAGTCCCATCAGTCTACCCAAAACCATTTCCTGCCTAATGTGGATTTCCTTCAGTTCCTCCATCACCCTAGGTTCTCCGGCCCCTAGAACATTTGGGAGATTGTGTGTATCTTCCTCAGTGAAGACAGATCTAAAGTAACGGTTTAACTCGTCTGCCATTTCTTTGTTCCCCATAATAAATTCCCCTGCTTCTGTCTTCAAGGGACCCACATTTGCCTTGACTATTTTTTTCCTCTTCACATACCTAAAAAACTTTTGCTATCCTCCTTTATATTATTGGCTAGTTTACCCTCGTACCTCATCTTTTCTCCCCGTATTGCCTCTTTAGTTAACTTTTGTTGCTCTTAAAAAGAGTCCCAATCCTCTGTCTTCCCACTCTTCTTTGCTATGTTATACTTCCTCTCCTTAATTTTTATGCTGTCCCTGACTTCCCTTGTCAGCCACAGGTGTCTCTTACTCCCCTTAGAGTCTTTCCATCTCTTTGGAATAAATTGATCCTGCAAAGTACTGGATTAATCAGTGGGTCAGGCAGCATCAGTGGGGAACATGGATAGGTGACATTTCGGGTTGGGACCCTTCTTCAGAATATTCTTCTTCAGCTATCCATGTTCTTCAGAGATGCTGCCTGCTGGATGTGCAAGTTGGAGGGAAATGTGAATTCCGATTCCAAACAGTGAGGAGGTTGTATTCTGTAAATTAAGCAATTTGAAATTAAAAAGATAATATGAATCTGCCAGTAATAAAAACTCTCCATAAACTGTTGAAAGCTTTGTGCAATTCTTTGAGTTGTTGTTGGTCTCTTACCTGAGCAGGACTCAATAAAGTCTCTAAACATTTCAATTCTTAATTGCTAAGAAGTTTGCAACAATCACCTGCCTGATTCACCTGGTTGGACTGCTCGTCTTTAAGCATGTCTGGTCTGAATTCATTCATTATGTAATCAGTGAATGTGATAGATCAGATCGACAATATTTGTTTATAAATGCAAGATGTAATTAGCTGACCTCTTCATGTTTCTTCTGTATTGGTCGCTGTATGTTGCTGCTCCCGTTAAATCCTGGCGTTTCCTCCAACTTACCCATGATAAATAGTCTGCACTCGATCCGGAGTGTGATGGGTTAAATTACCTGTGGTGGGGGCAATTAATGTGCACATGCAATACTGATATCACTCATGGCACGACGGGCGGCACAGCAGTGCAGCGGGTGGAGCTGCAGCCTCACAGCGCTAGAGTCCCGGGGCCGATCCAGACCCCAGGCTCTGTCTGTGTGGTGTTTGCACACTCTCAAAGTGACCGCATGGGCTCCAGTTTCCACCCACATCCTAAAGATGTGCGGGTTTATTGGTTAATTGGCCCACTGTAAATTGCCCCTAGTGTGCAGGGAGTGCATGAGAAAGTGAAATAACAGAGAACCAGCATGAATGGATGAATGGGACTCGGTTGCTCAACACTTTAACTCCCCCTCCCATTCCCACACTGACCTTTCTGTCCTGGGCCTCCTCCATTGTCAGAGTGAGGCCCAGCGTAAATTGGAGGAACAGCACCTCATGTTTCATTTGGGTAGCTTACAGCCCAGCGGTTTGAACATTGACTTCTCTAACTTCAAGTAGCCCTAGCTTTCCCTCTCTCTCCATCCCCTCCCCCTTCCCAGTTCTCTGACTAGTCTTACTGGCTCTGACTGCATTTTATCTCTGTACTGCCCACTCCCCTGAGATCTGTCTGAAGGGTATCGACCCGAAACGTCACCTATTCCTTCTCTCCAGAGATGCCTCCTGTCCCGCTGAGTTACTCCATCATTTTGTGTCTATCATCACCTATCCAAGTTCTCCGCAGATGCTGTCTGACCCATTGAGATACTCCAGGACTTTGATATATCTAAGGATGTGCTGGCGCTGGAGAGGGTCCAGAGGATGTTTACGAAAATGATCCCAGGAATGAATGGGTTAACATATGATGAGCGTTTGACAGCACTGGGCCAGTACTCGCTGGAGATTAGAAGGAGGAGGGCAGACCTCATTGAAATTTACTGAAGAGTGAAAAGCTTGGGTAGAGCGGTTGTGGAGAGGATGTTTCCACTAGTAGGAGAGTCTAGGATTCAGGAAAAAAGGACATACCTTCAGAAAGGTGATGGAGGAATTTCTTTAGTCAGAGGAGGGTTAACCTGTGAAATTCATTGCCACAGGAGGATGTGGAGACCAAGTCAATGGATATTTTTAAGGCAGAGATAGATAGATTCTTGATTATTAAGGATGTCAAGGGTTATGGGGAGAAAGCAGGAGAATGGAGTTGAGAGGGAAAGATAGATCAACCATGATTGAATGGCAGAGTAGACTTGATGGGCCAAATGGCCTAATTCTGCTTTTATTGCTTATGAACTCTTTGTGTCTTTCCTGCTCTCCCCTTAGGACTGTTAAATTCCAAATATGGTCGTGGTTGGACTGATCATCGGAAGGTAGCTGTGAATTGTTTTCGTTACTTCGGTCCAGGTCAGAAGAGTTTTGAAAACAGAATTTCTGAGGAATGCCTGATCTTTTTGGATGCTGTTGACATCTATAAGGGAAAGCCCTTTGAAGCCAAATGCCTTGTAACTAGCGCAGTTTCCAACATCACAAACCTAATCGTTTTTGGAGAGCGTTTTACGTACGATGACACAGAGTACCAACATATGATTGAGATATTCAGCGAAAATGTAGAACTAGCTGCCAGTATCTGGGCGTTTCTCTACAATGCCTTCCCTTGGATCGGTTTACTGCCATTCGGGAAACATCAGCGGTTGTTCAAAAATGCTGCAGAGGTTTACGACTTTTTGCTCAAGATTATACAGCGGTTTTCCCAAAATAGAACCGCCCAGGAGCCCCGGCATCTCATCGATTCATATCTGGATGAATTGGAAAAGAATATTAATGATCCTGAATCTTCCTTTTCAACAGAAAACTTAATTTTTACTGTTGGCGAACTCATTATCGCCGGAACAGAGACAACAACTAACGCACTTAGATGGGTCATTTTGTACATGGCACTATATCCAAATATTCAAGGTGAGAAAATAATACTCAGACATCAGGGATGCCGTCTGTGTGAGGTTTACATGTTCATGTTGCGAGGCTTGCTTCCGTTACCTCCCACAACCCAAAGACGCATGTGTTGGTAGGTTAATTGGCCTCTGTAAATTGCCTAGTGTGCAGATGGTCGGTGGCATATAGGGGGGGACGATGAGAATGTGGGGAGACCAAGGGATTCTTGTTGGATTAGCCTAAATGGGAGCAAAGTCTGGGCTGAATGGCAAGTTTCTGCCCTCTATGGGCGGCACGGTAGCGCAGCGGTAGAGTTGCTGCTTTACAGCGAATGCAGCGCCGGAGACTCAGGTTCGATCCTGACTACGGGTGCTGTACTGTAAGGAGTTTGTACGTTCTCCCCGTGACCTGCGTGGGTTTTCTCCGAGATCTTCGGTTTCCTCCCACACTCCAAAGACGTACAGGTATGTAGGTTAATTGGCTGGGTAAATGTAAAAATTGTCCCTAGTGGGTGTAGGATAGTGTTAATGTGCGGGGATCGCTGGGCGGCACGGACTTGGAGGGCCGAAAAGGCCTGTTTCCGGCTGTATATATATGATATGATATGATATGATTCCATCCTCTTCTTCTTGCATATGGCGTGCACAGCCGAAAGTTGTAGGTCAAGGGTAGACACCCAGGCCAGGGCAGCATCAGTTGCTGGATGGATGGCCTTAATGCCACCGGGGGAAAGCCTCAGTGAGCAGTCATTCATGATGTGTGGGATGGTCTGATCTGGATAAACGCAGTCGCAAGTGACTCTATGGCACTCACCTAAATTAAAATGATTAAATATCAAAGTTCACCAGAGTTCATTAAATACTTAGGTGTTTCTTTCCCCGGTAAATCTTACTTCCTATTACTTCTAGAAGCGAAAGCAGGCATGATTATCAGTATTGGTGAACTGTTGACATTTAAAAAATAGATTCTGCATCGAAACAAGACCTAAGCCAGTCCAAACTTAAAAGATGCAGACCCAAAAGGTCACCATCCAGAGATGCTACCTGACCTGCTCAGTTCCTCCAATACTGTGTGCCCAAATATCAAGTGCATAGGGGAATCATTTAAAAGGAACCTGAGGGGCAACATTTTCCCAAAGGAGGTGATAGGTCTATGGTGTGAGCATGGGCAAGGATAGGTCTATGGTGCGAGCATGGCAAGGATAATAACAGGACTTAGAACATGGTTGGATATGTACGTGAATAGGAAAACTTTAGAGGGATATGGGCCAAAGGCAGGCAAATGGTCTAGCTTAAATGTGGCATCTTGGTCAGTATGGTCGAGTTGGGCTGAATGGCCTGTTTCCATGCTGTGTGATGCAGTGATTCCTACTCAACCCCTATAGTTCACACAACAATTCTAAAGTGAAACCTCAACAAAAGTACTTTACAACTTATAATATCATTAAGGTTATTATTTCTTTCATTTTACAGAAAGGGTGCATCAAGAAATTGACACAGTTGTGGGCAAAAAGGATATGCCCTCCATGGAACACAAGTCACAGATGCCATATACAGAGGCAGTGTTACACGAAGTTTTGAGATACTGCAACATAGCACCACTTGGTATTTTCCATGCAACCACCAAGAACACTGTTGTTCGGGGCTATTCCATTCCAAAGGGAACTACAGTTATAACAAATCTCTACTCTGTGCATTTTGATGAAAAATATTGGAATACTCCCGATCTATTTTGTCCTGAGAGATTCCTGGATAAAAACGGGCAATTTGTGAAGAAAGAGGCGTTTGTTCCGTTTTCCATTGGTAAGAGGCATTGCAATTCCAAACTTTCTCACTTCAGCAGAGACAAGCAACATTGATTGACAGCTACAAAGTTTTTTTTAAAGTTTAAGTTCATGTTCATTAGTCATAGGAGCAAAATTAGGCCATTCAACCCATCGAGTCTACTCTGCCATTTGATCATGGCTGATTTATCTTTCTCTCTCAACCCCATACACTGCCTTAACCCCATAACTTTGACACCCTTAATAATCAGGAATTTGTCAATCTCCGGTTTAAAAATACCCAATGACTCTCCTCCCCAATACCCAATGAATCCTAGATTCATCCCCCTCTGACTAAAGAAATTCCTCCTCGTTTCCTTTCTAAAGGTACGTCCTTTTATTCTGAAACTGTGACCCCTGGTCCTAGACTCTCTCAGCACCGCAAACATCCTCTCCACATCCACTCTATTCAGGCCTGTCACTGTTCGGTAAGTTGAACTGACAAATACCAAAGCTGTCATTGGAAGAAAAATACACAAGAATCTGTTGTGGAATAAGAAACTTGTTAGGTTGTGCTTTGAGGTAGCTAGCTCTACCATAGCCCAGTTGTCTTACACATAAATATCTGGGACACCAGTCACTTTATGTTTTTGGTCATGACCTGGTAGGTATTACTGAAAAATAAACATCCAGCAAAACGAGTGTAAGATTTGACTGTTACGTTTGAGCAGCTAGGTTGCAGAAGATAAAATGAATTGATGCTGCCTGACCCGCTGAGTTACTCCAGCACCTTGTATCTTTTTCTGTTTTTTTAACCAGCATCTGCAGGGTCTTGTTTCTATATGAAATGTTTAGTTTATGTCATATGGACTGTGAAAAGATTTTTTAAACGCCATGAATTGGGGTAGTTTATTGAAGGACTGCAGTGATATTTTTCATTATGGTTCAGTGATATAACACCTCCAAAGAGCCAAATGTCATGACCTTGTTTTGTGGCCACCTGACACATATGCTTATTAATCATGTGTTCAGGCACCTTATTATCCACAAACTCTGGAGGACTCTGACCCTGTAAAGTTGTATGCTAGCCAGTTTTCAGGGCCCTGGACAACAAAAATTATTTAAACATAAAGGAAGTACTTCCAGGATTCTACAATTTGGAGATGCCGGTCATCATAAGATTGTTAATGTGTCTGACCACTGTTCCCCTGAACTCTGGAGTGGTCTCCACTCGTATTTTTAAATATAGTAACCTTAATTTCATTATGAACCATCTATTTTCATTGCCTAAATGAAAATGGGCAATTTGTGAAGAACGAGAAGGATTTATTCCATGGAAAGATGCTACTTGTGGGTCAAAAAGTGTGGAGACATCTGCAAGGACTTTGGGATGTACGAAACAGGAGGTGTAAATGTCTCATGTCTTTTAGTTTCATTTAGAGCTACAGCTCTAAATTTAGAGAAACAGGCCCTTCGGCCCACTGAGTCTATGCCGACCAACATTCCCGTACACTAGCACTGTCACACACACTAGGGTGAATTTACAATTTTAACAAAGCCAATTAACCTACAAACCTATATGTCTTTGGAGTATGGGAGGAAACCGGAGCACCCAGAGAAAACCCACATGGTCACGGGGAGAACGTACAAACTCCATACAGACAGCACCCATAGTCAGGATCGAACCCGGGGTCTCTGGCACTGTAAGGCAGCACCACTTGCTACCATGTCCTCAACAAACCACATTGAGCAATCAGTAATGTCAAAGTTTGAAACAGTAAGCATGAGTTAGAACAACAAATTCAGCATGAAATTGTACACAGAAAATAAAAGAAAGGAGAGACTGCACAAAGAGAAATAACGAACAAGCTAGAAAAGAAATGGAGTAATTTATTTTCAAATAATAATCTGCAATGATTAAAAGTCAGAGGAGTGAGACTCCGGACTTGTAATGGTTTAATTCTCCATGCTGCAGAGTGTGCAGCACTAATTAAGAGTTACAATACTGTCAAAAGGGTACCTTGTGGCAGGCTAATCCATGCCTCCAATATCAGTAACATTTCACGCTCTGGTTTGTATTCAAATGGAGAAACAGAATAAAGATGAGGCAGTGCATTTGTGAACAGCTTCTGGATTTGTGATCAACGTAGAACACAGAATACAGCACAGGAACGGGCCCCTTGGGCCACAATGTCTGTGCTGAAATTAATGCCAAGTTCAACTAGTCTCCTCTACTTGTAAATGATTCATATCCCACTAATCTCTGCATATCCATGGGCCTATCGAAGTCTCTAAGTGCAACTATTGCATCTGCCTCCATCACCACCCAGGAAACACATTACAAGCACTTACCACCCTTCGTGTGAAAAAAAAAATAACCCATCTCCTTTAAACTTCATTCCTCTCACCTTAAATCTATGCCCTCTATTCCTTACATTTATACCCTGGGGGGAAAAAAGTTTCTGACTGTTTACGCAATCTATGCTTGTATATTTCTATTTAACAAAAGTCGGTGCCTGACTTGGTCCCAAGCTACAATCAGCACTGCCAACCTCATCTTTACTTTCACCATAATGTCTGGCATGTAATGCACAGGGATGGTTTTAGTGGGGGTATATGAGCAATGTATTGTTAATAACATTGAACACTCTGAAGAGGAAGTAGTATTAATACACAATTCGCCTTTTTAAGAGAATTGGATAATTTGTCTTCAATTTTATATTTTGTAGGTCGAAGACACTGCCTTGGAGAACAGCTTGCAAGAATGGAGTTATTTCTGTTTTTTACCATGCTTTTACAAAGATTTCACATTCATTTCCCACCTGGAACTGTTCCAAATCTGAAACCCAAATTGGGAATGACATTACAGCCTCATCCATATCTTATCTCAGCTCAAAGACGTTGAGAAGAGAATATTAAAGTAGTTAGTTATCAATGTAAATATCACTATGGTTGGGAGGGAATTAATCTACAATTAAGAACCAGGGATAACCAAACTCTAATGTAATAAAAAGGAACTGCAGATGTTGCTTTATACCAAAGATGGACACTAAATGCTAGAGTGACTCAGCTGATCAGGCAACATCTCTGGAGGAAATGGATAGGTGATGTTTCAGGTTGGAACCCTTCAGACCATTTTATAACCAAATTCTATTTTGTATTGCCTAATATTATGATTAAGCAAAATAAAATGGGACAAAGAAGCTTGAAGGGGAATTCACAGTTTATGTGAATGGGCAAAATTGAGGATGAAGACAACATGGATAAATGGGGAATCATCCATATTGTAGGGACAAAAGAAAAATAGTTGCATGGTGACAGGTGGGGATTTGTTAATGTGCAAGAGACCTGGGTGTACTGAAAGCAACATGCAGATATGGCAAGCGTGTGGAAAGCAAATTGTACGTTGATGTTTATTGCAAATTATTCTGAGTATAGGAGCAGGAATATCTGAGTATGCCTATGCAGAACCTTGGTGAGACCACACCTGGGGTATCGTGTGCAATTTTGGTTTCTATGCCTAAGATATGATATACTTGCCAGAAATGGCACAATGTGGGGGAGGGGGGGGGGGTGTGTGAGGGAGGACGAATCTCATTGGAACGCAAATTCCCAATCAGGCTAGATAGCCTGCCTGTGAGCTCCACATCCAGAAATGATAGGATACATAATAAGATAACGAGGGTTGAGATGGAAGATTTCCTCATTCATTGTATGGTCAATCTCTGAAATTTTCTACCACAGAAGGTACTGGAAACCAAGTTACAGAATACACTTAGAAAAGTTGGCCAGGTAGATTTCTGGACACAAAAGTCATCAAGGCGAGGGTAGGAATTTGGGATTAGGATGGAGAACCAGACGTCATCACATTGAATTGCAGAGCAGAATGGAGTTGGATGTTGACTCTTCCCACTATGCTTCTGTACCATATTACCTTCACCCAGTTTAGCATAAGACATGGACAGTACAGAAGGGTGTCATTAAACTAAAGGCACTTTCTGAAAAATATCCAGTTCATCTTTTTCTACTATTCTTACTCCAAAGTCCTGGGGTTGTCCTCTTAATGATTATTTCCAATTCTTCAGTAGTTACTATTGAATAAGTTACATCAATTTTTCAGGCTTGGTATTCCAAATCCCGAATATCAAGTGCTTGAAATAATATCTCCTCTTTGTCCGCTGGATTCCTTTGACAATTATCTTAAATGTCTCTGGTTCTCAGTCTTTTTGTCAGGTGACACCAACTTCATGTATCTCTGTCAAATTTCCCAATCTCTTTGCTGCCAAAGAAAACTGATCACAATTTCTCCTCAGAACTAGGAGAATTCACAGATCCCCTGAATCTCACAGCAATAGAGCTCTGCCACCCACTGGACAACATAAATTCTTAATTTCAATGCCCAAAATCAGACGCAACTTGAGACCGGGTTAATAATTCACGTGGCGCGAGCATTCCTTCCTTGATTTCCTCTCCTGTGCCTGCATTTATAAACTAAGGATCCTGTGCACTGTTATTTAAAAATACAATTCATTTATTGCTCTTTCAAAGTAGCAATAATCTTATGAAAAAGGTTATTCCATCTACAGTTTCCGAAACTTTCAAAGATTTGTGTAGGCGGAGTGTTTTAAAATTCCAGTAACGCACAAGGGTCTGAGCTATAGGAAGAGGTTGAGCAGGCTAGGGCTTGCATGAGGATGAAGGGTGATCTTATATACAAAATCATGAGTGGGATAGATCGGGTAGACGCAGAGTCTCTTGCCCAGAGTAAGGGAATGGAGAATCAGAGGATTTATAGGTTTAAAGTTTGAGGGGAGGGGGAAGGCGGCACCTGAGGGGGTAACTTTTTTACACAAAGGGTAGCGGGGGAATGGAACAAGCTGCCTGAGGAGGTACTATCACAACGTTTAATAAAAATTTAGGCAGGTACATGGATAGGACAGGTTTAGACGGATATGAGACACACAGGTCGGTGGAACTAGTGTAGATGGGGGACGTGTTGGTCGGTGTGGGCAAGTTGGGCCAAAGGGACTGTTTCCGCGTTGTATGACTCTATGACTTGACCTGACGGAAAGCACCTGGCCCCAATATTAGCCCGGAATGTGGGCCAGTGATCCAGTGCAGGGAGAGCCAGGGGTCTACAATGTGCCTGGGGTAGGGATCATGGTGGAGAATGCAAGAGGGCAGGAGCGTGAGTAGGTTTGCAGATGGAGCAAAAGTTTAGAATGCCTGCCCCCTTTAAACTCACTGACTTCATTGGAATTTGTATTTGTGTATAACATTTGAATTGTATGGGATATTAATATATCCAAGTCTGGAAAATCTTCAGATCTAGCAACCACCTCTATCCTAAGTATATCAGATTATTATATTTACATATATCTATCTTTTGACACTCCCTTGGAAATGGCCCCATTTGGTTTGCATTGTTCTTCATTTTTTCTTACAAATGAAATATTAAAGGGGGTTATTAAAATTAATAGCTGTATTTTTGAACTTGATGTAGATTCTGGAAATTTTGACATTTCCGCCTCCTTTCTCCATCCATCCACCCCCCCCTCACCCCAATTTAAACACTCCAAGGCACCAAGCAGCAGTGATATTAATTACTGGGGAACTAGCAAGACTGGCCTGAAAATGCTAAATGTCCTTCCATCCCTTCTAAAGTTTCTTTTCTCAACCCAAGTGAGGGCGAAATACGCATCATATTTAGAAGTGCAAAGTACTCCAGTTCACAATCACACTTCCAGTAAATGTACGTACGTTCTCTACGGTGCATTCTCTGTGCATTTTTGCAGCATTGTTTAACAAGTTGTAGTAGAAACAAGTCGTCCATGTACATCGTGCACGTTTGTATTGGTTATGGTTTTGATATCTTTGAGCTTTCTAGCACTGATGTTAAAATTCTTTTGTTTAGTTACTCCATTAGGATGTTATTAAAATTTGCATAACAAAATTCATGTTTTAATCATTTTAATTTGTGAGAAATTCAAGAGCATGGGTATATTGAAGAAAAATGTAATTTTGTGTCTCACTATACAAGTACACGCTTGCATTCTGGACAGGACTTGAACCATTTCATTCGGTACTTTAGAACGAACCTACCACAAAAAATAGATTATTGACCTGAATCTAAACATCGCAATAACTGAGATATTAAATCTACTAAAGAGATTAGGGATATCGATATGTTGTCATTGTTATAAATAAAAATGAAGTTATTTAAACCCGACAGCTTCTTTAACACGTTTCCTGCTTTAAACACAATATATTACTTAACTTTAAGCTTTTCTTAAACATGAGCTACAGTTTTTAAAAAAACACTACAAATCTTCATTGGACTAAAGACTACTCAAACATAACTGTTTATCTGTATTTCTAGTGTAGTGGCAGTTTCACAGATTACCTTGTAATTACTGGAAACATCCTTCATCTTCACTGGCCCACAATGACAGAGCACCCAGTTGGGAGACACTGCATTGAGCCAAACTCTGTCCGTTTCTTTCTAAGCTACATGCAGCAATACTTGCTTCAGTCCTACTCAGCCCCATCACACATCCTTACCCAATGTACATAGATCAGTACAGCAAAGGGACAGGCCCTTCAACCCACAATGTTTGTGCTGATCATGATGACAAGTGAAACTGATCTCATCTGCTTGTACATGATCCATATCCCTAATTTCCCTGTATGTCCATATGCTTATCCAAAAGTCTCTTAAACAACACTATCGTATCGAGCTCCACCACAACCCCAGGCAATGTGCTCCAGGCCCCCAACACACTGTCAAAAAACTTCCCCCACACATCTTCATTAAACTTTCCCCTCTCACCTTAAAGCTACAATCTCTTGTATTTGGACATTTCCAACCTTGGTAAAAGGTTCTGTCAACCCTATCCATGCCTCTCACAATTTTATATATTTCCATCAAATCTCCCTTCAACCTCCGACATTCTAATGAAAGCAATCCAAGTCTCTCCAACCCCTTCCTGTAGCTGAAACCCTCTAATAGAAACATAGAAAATAGGTTTTCGAGCCAGCACCGCCATTCATTGTGATCATGGCTAATCTAATTAGAAATGTACTGAGCCTGCATGCGCGCTGTTTCCTGTTCGCATGATGCACTTTATGTTTCATCATCATTCTGCCAGTTCTTTATCCTATTCTTTTTATTTGGTCTATTCCTCACTTTTGGCATCCATTTTTCAGGTTATTGGTAAGCTATGAAAATTCATAACAAGCTCAACGTCTTGCACAGCTACCAATGATTTACACGTCCACCCAGGCAGTTTCCAGCAAGAGCTTCTACAAATCATTGAAAAAGAAAAAGTGTAGCAGGCCAAATATCATTCCCTGGTAGAAATACAGGAGTTTATAATTGTGAAGAAGAAAAGGGCAGGCTACTGTGTGTATTTCTTCAGAAAAGTCTGCCAGATATAGTGGGCGGCACGGTGTTAGAGTTGCTGCCTTACAGCACCAGAGACCCAGGTTCGATCCTGGCTACGGGGGCTATCTCTACGGAGTTTGTACGTTCTCCCTGTGACCTGCGTGGGTTTTCTCCTGGATCTCCGGTTTCCATCCACACTTCAAAGACACAGGTTTGTAATTAATTGGCTTGGTATAAATATAAAAATTGTCTCTAGTGTAGGATAGTGTTAATGTGCGGGGATCGCTGGTTGGTGAGTCAAAGGGCTTGTTTCCATGCTGTATCTCTAAACTAAACTAAATATACTGGAGATCTAAAAGGCTAAAGATAAAAACAATGAAATACAATAGCACTCATAAAACTGGTGAGATTTAAAAGACTTGGTTTTTATCTCATAGTTTTGAAAGTTGTTATATGAATTGTAAATGTCCTGGTTATCTACTTACAAAAATGTAGTTTTAATTTAGCGATACAGTGTGGAAACAGGCCCATCAAATCTATGATGATCATCAGTCCCCCATACACACTAGTTCTGTTATCCTACTTTCGCATCCGACACTCTATGGACAATTTACAAAAGCCAATTAACCTACAAACCTGCACATCTTTGGAATGTGGGAGAAAACTGGAGACCGGAGACAACCCACGAGGTCTCAGGGAGAACATGCACACTCCGCACAACAGCACCCGAAGTTAGAATCAAACTTGTGTCTTGATTTTTTTCCTCCTACGGAGAGCAAACGTGAGCTCGTAATTGTGATCGGGATAAAGAAAACAAACAGCGACAAACATGTTAGCCTTGCAGGGCGGCACGGTGGCGCAGCGGTAGAGTTGCTGCCTTACAGTGAATGCAGCGCCGGAGACTCAGCTTCGATCCTGACTACGGGTGCTGTCTGTACGGAGTTTGTACGTTCTCCCAGTGACCTGCGTGGGTCTTCTCCTGGATCTCCGGTTTCCATCCACACTTCAAAGACGTACAGGTTTGTCGGTTAATTGGCTGGGCAAATGTTAAAAAAATCGTCCCTAGTGGGTGTAGGAGTGTTAATGTGCGGGAATCGCTGGGCGGCGCGGACCCGGTGGGCTGAAGGGCCTGTTTCTGCGCTGTATCACTAAATCTAAAAAAAAAATCTAAAAAATTAGTGATGAGGAAGATGCTGGAGTCAGATTATTAACAGAACTGTTCAAAAATTGTAAGAAAAGTGAACTGATTTGATTATGCAGCCTTAAGTTTGCGTCCAACTTGGAAATAACAGGCTAAACATTTATTCGTCAGGCTTCAAATATTATTGGGGTCAGCTCCTGTTGATAGGAAATGCCATATATCCATTTCATGATTCAATCTCAATGATTCAAAAGGGTAGGAAAAACATCTGTTCTTGGCTTTAAAAAAATGTTGCTTTTCAAACCATCAAATTGGGAATAGTATTAATTATGGAAACTTTCAAAATGATAGTTCAATTGCATAAGATATCTTAATGTTTTGTTCATCTTTGCACTTGTGTTAGAGATGAGGGCAGCATTTACTATCCAACCGTGTAACTTTACAAAAGGTAACGGCAAGCCAACTTCTACCACCAGTGGAGCTGATACAATGAGGCTGCTTCCAGAAAGCCGCTGAATAGGGAGTTTCAGGATTCTGACCAAGTGATACTGTTGAAGCAGACATATATTTCCAAATCTAGATGGGGTATAGGTCTCCACTCAGTTATTTAGAGGCTACAAATGAGGAAAATATTTACCTTTAAATTAGCATTATGCAATATTTTCCACATGGCTTTCCATAGCATTTCATTCTTTCAAATACATTTAACAATTAATTATGTGGCCTTACCAGTTTTTGACATGGGTCAGAAAGAAAATCTGATTTTTGAGAGTGCACAGATATATTTTCCAGATGTTTACTTGGTCTCTTTAAAATAAACTCCTTGGTAATGATAATATGAAGTTACCCGCAGACCTGTTTATCTTATTTAGATAAATAAACATTTTAAACATTGTTAACAAATTACATTTTTTCCAAAGGTCTTTTAACATTTTTTACATGACTCAAGCTTAGCTTATATGGTTTACATTCATGCTGAATCCTTCAATTTTGTCATCGCTCTTGAAGTTCTAACTATATAATAATTTTATTTTGGAACTGTGCACAGGCATCATCAAAGCAAGCCTGGAAACACAATTCTGCCTGGATACTGATATGCATCTTAGGATAGAAACATAATTATCAATTTACTTTTCAAACAACAATATGAAATGCTGCATGATTTATTTTTTAAAGTTCTTGCGGTTGATAGCTCTTGCAATGCAATCTTCCATTCTCTCCAAAAAACAAAGCAGGTGGTGCAGTGTCTTAATTCAGGCAATCAATCCATAGTTAACAATCTGACAGCAAATTACAAAAAGAGGATGTAGTCAATATATCGGAGAGATATCGAAAGTCCTTTCTTCCTGCTGCCGTCAGACTGCACAACCAGCACTGCTCCCAGTAGACCATTATAATAAAGATAATTACCATTATTTTAAATATAAAGA
The DNA here is from genome assembly GCF_053455715.1 of Rhinoraja longicauda. Classification (NCBI taxonomy): domain Eukaryota; kingdom Metazoa; phylum Chordata; class Chondrichthyes; order Rajiformes; family Arhynchobatidae; genus Rhinoraja; species Rhinoraja longicauda. The sequence continues at coordinate 3,276,829 of NC_135970.1, forward strand.
ATGCTTATTTATTTTTGCTATCCACTTTGCTGCTGTAACCCTGCAAATTTCCCCGTTGTGGGATGAATAAAGGATTATTATTATTAAACACAGCTTCTTTCCTTGCAACATAAATGCATAAGGGGTAAGGCTTTGGAAAAATCCAGGTTATATCTTCAGATTCCACTTGATGGAAAAAAAGACCAAGCTACCTTTCAGACATTGGAGCTGTTTGTGCTGCTAATAATATATCCAAAAACAATCTAGATAATATACTAACAATATAGACACTTTAATCAGGGACAGTAACCTGCCTCGTTTGCATATATCCTGTAATGGCCTGATTCTTACTTGTGAAGTTTAAATTTTTGGCAAGTGATGGTTTTGATGTTCATTGTTAGTTTCATTTTACAATCACAGACATCTTCCTCTCCAGATCTGTAAAGCTCAGACTCTGCAAATTAATGAGATGTTGCTCCTCCAAGAGTCAGGGTATATCCTTGGATCTTGAAATAATTTTCTATTCAGCACACTTAATTTATTTTGTGACAAAGCAAAGACTTTCATACTTATGGTGGCAGGAATTTAATTTTCACGCAGCATCAATCCATCAAGATAACACAAAAGTGGCCATCATACTCTATGTTTACTTACGTCCTTGGGTTAGAATCGTATTCCAGTGCAGAAGCATCGAGATGATCCAGCATACTTCTTCAGTTGCTGCTTAAATAACATCTGGACCTCCCATGTCAAGAGGTGTCAGGTTATCTACTATTTTGTAGATTAACTACTTTGAAGATTGAAAGCCTAAACTCTAAAGAACAATGTTCAATGCATTCTAACATTCTGAAGAGTCAACCTGAAACATCACCTATTCCTTCTCTCCAGAGATGCTGCCTGTCCCGCTGAGTTACTCCAGCATTTTGTGCCTATTTTCCAACATTCTGAAGACACGATCTAATGTATTTAGAAAGCCGACTAATGTATGGCTTTGTGTGCAGGAAATTGTCTCTCACCAATCTGATTGATTGTTTTGATCAGGTGACCAAGATGACCAATGGGGCCAGTGTGGTAGGCGTTGTCTACATTGACTTTAGCAAGGCCTTTAACAAGGTACCATATGCCAGGCTAATCTGGAAGGATGGATCAAATGGGATCCAGAGTGAGCTACCCAATTGGGTACAAAATTGGCTTGCAAAAGGAGACAAAGCATGGTGGTAGGTTGTTTTTCAGATGGGAGACTGTAAACATGTAGTGTGTCTGGGCCATTCCTTATTTATATTAATGATTTGGGTATAAATGCAGGTAGCATGGTTAGCAAGTTTGAGAATGATGCTAAAATTGATGGTATGGTGAAAAGTAAAGAAGATAATCTAAGATTGCAATGGTATCTTGATCAACTGGGCCAATGGAGTGAGGAATGCCAAATGGAGTTTAGTTCTGATAAATGCAGGGTCTTCCATCTTGGGAAGACAAACCAAGGCAAGACTTAAACAGTAAATGGTATGGACCTGGTGCGTGTTGTAGAACACAAATCTGGGAATTCTTCTGCCTGAAGGGTCTCGACCTGAAACAACACCTATCTATGTTCTCAAGATATGCTGCCTGACCTGCTGAGTTACTGCGGGACTTTTGAGTCCTTTTGTGATTAACAGTATATTGTGTGGGTTTGATTTCCTTCATGGAGTTAGGACAAATTTGATTACACGAAAAGTAAAGATGAAATGACGTCAGTAAATTATATAAATCTATTAATTTGAAGAAAATAATTGGAATCCAAGGTATGTCATTCAGTGGCAAGTTTGGATAAGTTAAATTTACAAAATAAAAATAGAAAAAAGTGTTGTTTGACACCTTGCTGATATGAACTGAATGTCAATAACATGGCACCAACTGAACGTCTTATGATGAATGTGGAAAGACACAACCAATACATTCCCACGACAGAACTAACCTCACTTTTAAAAGTCATGGAGAAATTATATTTTCATAAAGGAAACCAGAAGTACATAAAATACTTTCCAAGAGGCTAAAGAAATTAGAGAAGAATTTCAGGAAATTCAAGAAAATGATGTACCATATTATTATTGTTTAAAAGGCTCTAACATGCTAAAACGTAGGCAGTGTTTTAAAAATACACTCAAAACAATATAAAAATTACATACTAATTTATAGAGCAGCTTGCTCTAAGTAATCATAAATATTACCAGAAAAGGTGTAGGTGTTTCCTGCACTAAAATATTTTCTGCAAATGTGTTTAACTAGTCACATTTTTTAAAGTATTTAAATACAATTCAGACAAAATGGACAGTAACCATAAAACTGTATATATATGCATATATCAAAGTATACACATATATACATAGACATAAAAATCATGTTTTTTAATGGAATAAATTACATACAGAATGTGCTGTGATGAGGTGTTCAACTTTTAGCATCTAGTGCATAGCTAACACAAGATTTGGTTGGAGCATCCAGTCTGATTCACTATTTTCTTATTTTGTCAGTCAACTACTATATACCGTAATATAGTACCTTCTCCTTGCTGTCGCTGAGAAGTTTGCCTGATACATCATATGCTTATTAGCGGAGTACAAATTTAAGAATTCTGATTTTAAGAGGACACAGTTCAGCATGACCTTGTGGCAAATTTGAAGTAGAGTGTATTAATATTGTAGGTGGCTGTAAAAAGGCACACAAACTATTGTTGCAGAAATTAAGAAACAATACAATTTCTTGTCAGTGTTACAGGTCATCTGCTTGCTAATGGGTGATGGGTAAAGTTTCTAGCCATCTTAGGGCAATTACTGTCTCTATAATTGTATCAACTGCTCTATATGTACAAACGCATTCTGATACAATCCATTAAACCAAAGATTTCAGATGATTTTTTTATAATGTAGTTATCTGTGCATAATTGAAAACATCTGTTTGGTATGAAAAAAGGTGCACAACTGTTGGTAACTATTTTGTACAGTCTGCATAAGAAAGTTACATACCCGCAGCCTAAACTAATTTACAAATATTGTGTAAGAGCTGTACATGCATTTTTTTGCAACCACCTTTACACTGGATGAGTTTGCAGATAAATACATCGGAGCAGTACGATGCCCTTGTGGAATGTCTAGAATTTATATTGTGGAAAATAATAGTGGAACCACATATTATACAATATGCCATATTCCATCATACTGAAACCATATGGCAATTATACTATTTTCATAGTATACCGACTGCAATACATAGCAGCCTTTCAGCATGATGATGTGCAATAACCAACTTGTATTACTAGCAATGCAGATACATAAGTGAGGAAGCTTGTTTATGATACATGACTTGAAAGACCAATTTAACTTTCCAAATAAAAATGGATTAAGGTATTTACTTGTCATTTGACTTCCCCACCGTCCCCCCCCCCCAACCTGCATAACTTCAATGGCATTGCTTCTCGTAGCTTCGCATGGATCCTGAGTTGCAGTGAAAAAAAACAATATACCATTAAAGAGAATCCCTTCATCATTAACATCACACCTGTGTTCCATCACAGAACAATGATACGGTGAAGTTTGAGCAAACTGAAACGCTTGGCCACTGCACATTTCTGAGTACTTCCAGCACAAAAACCAAACAAGACAATTTGTACACAACATTAAAAGACATCAGAAAAATGATGCAGCTTGATTTTTCAGTCACTCTAACATTTCTTTCAGTCATACAATGAGACAAGGATTTGATATCTGTTACCTGCATTAAATCAGATTCTTTTGGAGAGAAACAAAAACAAAGGGTCCTTATAACAGGCTCTTTACCGCAGTACTCCATTCTGACCTCCTACAGGTACAACCTGCAGATTTCAAGTCCACCTGACATGTGATACATGCTTAAAATCCACCTTCCTCCTTAATAACGGAAAATGGTAAACTTTCAGTTCACTTTGGTAACAGCAGTTGCTAAGCTGAAGTTTTTGCAACATCCTCCAGTACCGCATGGAAACTGAGCACCTCTTTATTCTGCAAGGCAGCATCAGAACGAAAACATCTGGACACCAAATGGCACAATGGGCTTTGATTCATGGTATACAAACTCAAACCTTTCCATGGGTAAAAGTGCATAGGACTAGGATCCTGGTGAGTGCCAGAACCCTCTCACAGTAATAAGGCCTTTTAACATAGTACAACAGTTTCCAATGTCAGCAATATGTTATTTATTTAGCATTGCATCTTCTCAGCACTACTGCCCCTCCACTTGTTGCTTCTCTTCCTCCTCATCCGCTTCTTCAATTACCTGGATGTCATCCGAAGTTTGAAGTAAGGATGAACTATCTGTCTGTTGCAGATTTAACTCTGACTTGCGTTGCTGTTCATGTCCCTCCTCTTCTATTACTTTCTTCCACAGTTTATGATTCTCAGTTAGGTGGTGCATAATCTGGCAAAAAATTCTCTGTCTCCGTTTCCTCTTCCTCCTATGTCCTATTAACACATTGAATTAGAAACATTTTATTTAACTTTTCAATCACTCCAACCAATTCAAAATACATATTTTAGACCAATTTATTATTCTCGATTTATTTTCAAAATAGACTCAATTAGATTTTGTTTAATACTGTTACAAACAAACTACTTTAAAATATCTATAACGGCAAGAGAATCATGTAAAAATGTGCTTTATTTTTCCTCCAAGTTGTATATCAATCTGAGTATATAAGCTACACCACATATTTGAAGGAGCAGCTAATGTTGTATTTACTATTACTTTGAATTTTACTTCAAGTCAAAAATATATTTACTTCTTGGGAGATCAAGATCGTCATCATCAATTTCATCTTCGGATTCGAAATCTTCCATATCCTCATCATCATCATCATCCTCGCCGCATTCTGGATCAATATCCTCTTCATCCACCCACTGACCTGGCAGTAATCCTGCAGCCTCATACGAGTTACACAGAGGCCCTACAATATGTGTTATAAAAGATTCCTGCAGCCTTGCCAGCTGAGGTGAAGAGCGGTCCATAAAAGGGCTAATAGGTAACCCAAGGCTTGCCTCTTCATCACCCTGTATAGCATTAAAAAGAATGTGAGAAATCCTCTGGGATTAAATCGTGAGATTTCGGATCAGTAGATGAAATACATTTCACGAGACAAGTAACATATCTATTTGCACTGGATAAATTGTAATTACTATTATAAACATAGCACAAAAAGTAAGGAAATTTGTGTTTGGTAGATTATTTCTTTGTTGTAACAATGCTTCTTGGCAATAAATCTTATACCGTTGGAAAGCCTGTTTATTTCCCTTTGTAAGGAACATGCATTTGTGGGATGAGCAGCAGAGCTGAGTATATGGGTTGCGCCCATGAAAAATTTGCCAAATCTTCTCTGCCAATGCCAAACAGCTTATTCTGCTGTTGCTATTGACTCTTGTTTTGAGCTTCTGGTACCCCCAGGTGCTGACAATCAGGTGCCTGATTGGAACCTGATTGGCAGCATCTGTGAGCATGGGCCCTGCTACAGTGGTCAGTAGATGTCTGCTCCAAGAATCGGCATGCCACGTTTGACTGATCTGGATAGGGCCCGTGCGATAGGGCAACTTCAAGCTGGTGTTCCGCAAAACCAAGTTGCGGCATTATTTGGAGTGAGCCCTAGTACCATCTCCAAAGTGAAGGCCAAGTTCCATATAACGGGGGATGTCAGAGACAGGCCGCGAAGTGGGCGTCCCAAGAAGACGACACCCGAAGAAGACCGTTTCCTCACCCTGACAGCACTTAGGAACCGTAGGCTGTCTTCTACAGATTTGCAGTCAAGGTTTGTAGGACGATATGGCCAACGGCTCTCTGCCCAGACAATTCGGAACAGACTGCACGCAGCCGATCTCCGGTCACATAGGGCTGCCAGGAGGCCTGCCATGACTGCCCTTCACCGTCAGGCCCGTTTGCGCTGGTGTCGGCAACACATACACTGGAACCTGAACATGTGGAGGAACGTTATGTTCAGCGATGAGTCCAGATTCTGCCTACGGCAGTTGGATCATAGGGTCAAAGTGTGGAGAAGACGCGGAGAACGCCATGCTGATTGCTGCACCGATAGAGTAACATCTTTTGGTGGAGGCAGTGTGATGGTGTGGGGCGGCATCTCCCTCACTGGAAAAACGAGGCTTGTCATCATTGGAGGCAATCTCAATGCAGAGAGATATCGTGATGAGATTCTGCAACCAGTGGGAATCCCATATCTCCACAGTCTGGGACCGAACTCTATCCTCCAAGATGACAATGCTCGCCCCCACAGAGCAGGGTTTCTCAGAGACTACCTCCAGAATTTGGGAGTGGAGAGGATGAAATGGCCTGCCAGCAGTCCTGACCTCAACCCCATTGGACACTTGTGGGATCAGCTTGGGCGTGCTGTTCGTGCCAGAGTGACCAACACAACCACGTTGGCTGACTTGCGACAAATGCTGGTTGAAGAATGGGATGCCATCCCACAACAGTGTGTGACCAGGCTGGTGACCAGCATGAGGAGGAGCTGCCAGGCTGGTTCTTCCACACGCTACTGAGGCTCCTGTTTATTAAATGAATAAATTGTTAAATTGCCAATATGTCTTGTTTCTTCAGACTTCAATCATCCAATCCACCAAACAACACCGAACAAGAGTCAATGGCAGAATAAGCTGTTTGGCATTGGCAGAGAAGCTTTGGCAGATTTTTCATGGGCGCATCCCATATACTCAGCTCTGCTGCTCATCCCACAAATGCATGTTCCTTACAAATGTGGTACCATTTAAAAGGGAAATAAACAGGCTTTCCAACAGTATAAGATTTATTGCAAAGAAGCATTTTAACAACAAAGAAATAATCTACCAAACACAAATTTCCTTACTTTTTGTGCTATGTTTATTTGCAAACACACAAGTAGATATAACTAAAATCTGCTATAGATTAGTGCAGTTTAACAATACATAACTTATTGGGTGGCAGGAGGTACAGCGATAAAGTTGCTGCCTTACAGTGCCAGAGACCCAGGTTCGATCTTGACTATGGTAGCGCAGCGGTAGAGTTGCTGCTTTACAGCGAATGCAGCGCCGGAGACTCAGGTTCGATCCTGACTACGGGTGCTGCACTGTAAGGAGTTTGTACGTTCTCCCCGTGACCTGCGTGGGTTTTCTCCGAGATCTTCGGTTTCCTCCCACACTCCAAAGACGTACAGGTATGTAGGTTAATTGGCTGGGTAAATGTAAAAATTGTCCCTAGTGGGTGTAGGATAGTGTTAATGTACGGGGATCGCTGGGCGGCACGGACTTGGTGGGCCGAAAAGGCCTGTTTCCGGCTGTATATATATGATATGGGTGCTTGTCTATGCGGAGTTTCTACATTCTCCCTGTGCCCCACGTGGGTTTTCTCTGGTTTCCTCCTGTCACATCTCCGCCTCAGATGTGGAATAATGATGCAGACACAACTTTATACGTTGCATTACTTAGTTTCTATGTTTATTGTCTCTCCTGACTGCAACCTCCGGCCTTCACACAGCAAGCACACCTTCCCACTCTCCAGTCACCTGATACAAAGGTCACGATATCTGCATATCATTATCATGACTCATCGTCATGACAGCCCTCCTTTTCCAGAATTAAACTTTAAATTACTGTGTACTTTCCCCCAATTAAACAATTCTTTACTCTTAAAAATTATGATGGTATTTTTTCCCTTAATACAAATATACAAGTATTTTTTCCCCTTAATACAAATATACAAATAATAACTTGTAAGATTCCTTTGCCGCTAAACAAATGTCATATAATTACTAAACAAAACTATAACTACAGTCTATCACACAAAGTCGTCGTATCTTTTAGGAACTCTTCTTTCACGTTTTGGTCTACCAGCTGGCGCAAGAGCATCAGAGTCTGTTGAATCTGCCAAAGTGGTGTCGTCCAGACGTCGTCTCTGCTCACCACCTGTGTCGCAGTGTGCTGCCTCTGGAACACCAGTCACCACCTTAGGGATGTCATCTGGCCCCTCTGTATCGGTAGCTCTCGGTGGACTTTGGGCCCCCTCGATTCGAGTGTCTCTCGCCATGTACTTTTTTACACTCGATACATTCCTCTTGTATTCCTCTCAACTTCTGATCTTCCGTGATCTCTCGCAATTTTGGTGTTTTAGTGCGAATTTTCCTTCCAAACAAGGCTTCTGCTGGGCTTTTCCCTGTCGTTGAGTGAGTGGTCGCCCAATATACAGCAACGTATGCACGCGGCGCCTCCTTCCAGTTTTTCCCTTCGGCATGGGCGATTCGTATCCTCTTCTCCATGGACTGGTTTTGTCTCTCTACTTCTCCGTTAGCTTGTGGCCATTTAGGAGTCATCTTGTGATGATGGATACCTGTGGTCCTCATGTACTCAGCAAACGTCTCCGAAACAAACTGTGGCCCATTGTCGGAGTACAATGTAACAGGCAACCCGTGTCTGGTAAAAATCTCTGCCAATACCTGTAGTCTTTTCTGCTGTAGTTGATTTCATCACCGCATACTCATAGTATCTGCTGTAGTAGTCTACCACTACCATAATTGATTCACCTGTTGGAAGTGGTCCAAGAAAGTCAACAGCTACGTCAACCCATGGTCCTGTTGGCAACTTTGCACTTCTAATTGGTTCTGGCAGGTTGCTCCTGCTTGTGATTTGGCATCCGTGGCAGGTCTTGACAAACTTTTGGCATCTCTGTCACACCCTGGCCACCACACTTTGCTCCGCAAATTCTGTTTGGTACCAATGATGCCTAAATGTCCTTCATGAGCTAATGGCACAATCCTTGGTCGTAGTGCTTGCTGGATCACCAATCTGTTACCTCTCTGCACACACTGACCAATTACACAAAATTCATCTTTTATGGGAACATATGCGTTGTAAGGGCATTGATCCCATTGCCCACAATGAATAAGCTCTCTGATATCTTTGAGTTCAGGATCATGTTCTGATTCCCTTTCAATTTCCTTCGTTGTCACGGCTCTTGTCGTTGACTGAATTGCGACAAAGCGCACAAAGCACACAATTGCGACAAAGCGACAAGCGCACTCTGCTTCCATCTCTAGCGTGGATGTTGCTCTCAGCTGTTCATCCTTCAACAGTCTCGACAGCGGGTCTGCGATGTTTGCTTTCCCCGCAATGTGGACTACTTTGTACTTGTACTGTTGGAGTCTCAGCACCCAGCGTTCTATTCTGGCATATGGCTTAGACCTTGTTGAATAGATCACTTCCAGCGGCTTGTGATCTGTAACGAGTTCAAATTCAATACCGTACAAGTAAGCATGGAACCTTTCACAGGCCCACACTAGTCCCAGTGCTTATTTCTCTGTTTCAGAATACCTTCTCTCCATGCTGATTAAAGATCGATTGGCATATGCTATGATTCTGGGTCCATCTGCATGTGTCTGTACCAGGACCGCTGCCAAGCCGACCGGACCAGCATCTGCTATGACTTTTGTTGGTGCAGCTGGATCATAATATCCAATGATTTCTGCACTCATTAGACTCTGTTTCAATGCTTTGAATGCTTGTCTCTGTTCACTACCAAACTGGAGGTCTTTCCTAGTCAACTTTCCCAGCGAATCTGCCAGTGTAGCAAAATTTGGAATACATTTTGCACAGTAATTGACCAGTCCTAGAAAGCTCCTCATCTCAGTTGCATTCTGAGGTTCACGTGCATCTGCAACAGCTTCCACTTTAGCCTTTTCCGGGTTCAGCCCTTCAATTGTGAGTCTGTGTCCCATCAAATCCATTTCAGAGATGCCAAACTTGCACTTGTCTTCATTCACAGTGAGACCTGCTTCTCGAAGTTTAGTCAACACTAGATTCAATCTCCTGGCATGTTCTTCACGAATTGATGCATGGACGATGATGTCATCTAATATGTTTGCTGCTCCTGGTACACCCTGAATCACTCTGTGGATTTCATACTGATAGATATCAGGGGCAGCATTGATTCCAAACATCAGTATTTTGTAACGGTATAATCTGCAATGAGTGACAAATGTCACCTATCTTGACTCTGGATGTAATTCCAATTGGTGATATCCCCACTTGAGATCAATTTTGGAGAACACTTTAGTGGTTGATAACTCTTGTAGCACGTCATCGATCGTCGGAATTGGGTGTCTCTCTCTGATTATTCCTTCATTGGCTCTCCTCATGTCCACGCACAGTCTGATATCATTATTGGGTTGCGGCACTATCACTACTGGGCTCACCCATGGTGTCGAACGTTCAACTGGCTTAATAATGTCCTGATCAATCAACTCCTTGATTTTAGCTTTTACTTTTCCACGAAGTCCACACTCCAAACACGTATAGGTTTGTAGGTTAACTAAGTTTTAAATTGTCCCTCGTGTGTTGTATACTGCCTGTGTGCGAGGATCTCTGGTCATTGTAGACTCGGTGTGCCGAAAGGCCTGTTTCCGTGCTTTATCTCTAAGCTAAACACTGCATCAGTAGTAATGAAGATAAGCCTATGTTTCTTGGAAAAGAGGAAAGTAGCTGACACCTACCTGTTCATAGAATTCGTTGACAATGCCTTCTGTCCACTGTAGATGCAGTTCCCTTCTCTTGGCGGGACCGTTGATATCAGCCAGCTTAATGCACACCTGGCACACTAATAAACGATCATTCTCATTGGTCCAATCGATTCCTGGATTGTTAACTTCATTTATCTGCTTCAGAACAACCAATAATACGGTTTAACCTAACTCAATAACAATTTAATACCAAATCTTCCAATATAAAGCTTTCAAACATTGTCATGGTCACAAGAAGAAAACCAAAATACCGTTGGAGGAGTTAAATTTGGTGTTTAATTTTCGGTCTTAATGGCAACTGTCACACTAGGAAGATCTCACTGTGCACTTTCCAACGTCGCAGAAAGCATACCCAACCCCAGTAGAGTACTAAAGCATGAAGAATAATAATACCCTGTTCAAGCCTTGATCCTGTTGTGTTAGTTGTCCTTAGTTGTCACCACAAAATCCATAGCATCAAGAGGGAAGAAAAATAGGTGTCAACCATTTCTACTCCAATCCCAATTTAGTCAATCCAATATCAATTCCCAGAGTTTAGAGTCAGTGAACTAAAACTACCACCTTCAACAGGTGTAATTGACTGCAAAAACAAGGAACTGCAGATGCTGGTTTGGGGGGAAAAAAGACAAAGTGCTGGAGTAACTCAGCTGGTCAGGAGAACAAGGCTCTGGAGAACAAGGATAGGTAATGTTTCAAGTCGGGACATTTCTTCAGACTAGTTGTTGTGGAAAGGGAATAAAGCTGGACAAGAGGCGGGATGGGACAAAGTCTGGTAAGTGATAGGTGGATACATGAGGTTTTCTTGCGTTAGGAGATGGTTGGACCATTTGCCTATCATAGCAAATTTCTTTGATTTCTTTATTTGAGAAATTGTCACAACTTTGGGCTCTGTGGCATGTATCTTGCACTTTAATTAACATAATCCCTGTCTGTAGATTTGGAAATATAGAAAATGTATAAATGTATAAACTGAAATAACTTTTGTTTCTTGCAGAGCTCACTTACACCCAAGCATTTTTTTTCCTTGCAGATAGTTTTCCAACTATACAAACCTTGGAGTTAAACTCGGCAAGGAAGTCAAAATGTTTTTTCAGATCAGTAGCCAAAATTGCTTCAATCACCAAGAAACGAAACCGTTTGAACTCAACATGATCTAGATTTGCCAAGAAGTTGAACTCCGAATGAGACATAAATAGGTTCCATGCGGCAGCAGAATGATGATTCTCCAAGACAGATCTGTCATTGTACAGGACAGCCTGGAAATTATTGAAACAATTAGTTTTAATAATTAGTAAAAGATACACATCACAAAAAATAACTACCTGCATTAATTGCTTCAAATATCGTAATATCATGAAAATGCTACATTATTACAATGCAGTATGGAAGGCAATTTGGATATCAACACTTAATTAATCTTATAAAATCTTCAATCTATTGGATTTAATAAAATATATTGGCTAAATTGAATTGTACAGATTCCAATCCTTACTATTTTTCAGTTTCACTTCACCCAGAGTTCAACCATTTACTTTCTTCTTTCCCCACGTAGCTTTAGTTAGATCTCTTTGCCTCTGCATTGGAACGCACTAAAATCATTTCAATCTTACACAGAATCAGATGTCAAACACAACCTTATTATTAGCTGATGGATTACTCCCAACATGCTGAAATTTCAACTTCTGCTAAAAATAGTTAATATAACAGAGCGTTTCTCACGAGTTAAATTATTGGCTTGAAGAGTTGAGAACACAAATCCTCAAACTTATTCTGAATTAGCTCCATATTCTCAGATTTTTAAAAAAAAATTGTTATTTGTCATTATATTGAACAGTAACAAAAAGCACCCTGTAAGGTTCACAGCTGTAAATAGGAAGATTTACAAATATGCATCATTCAGTTTACAGACTTCTGAATTGGCATTAAGCATTGGAAATTTGTAGAGCAAATTTAAATTAACTTGAAATAAATAAAATAATGCAAATAGCGTATCAATAATATGCAGAACAGAGAGAATAAATTGAAACACACGTTCATCGAGTGTAATCATATTTCTGTTCAAAACTGACAATTTTCATTTTCCATATCGTAAACATAGAAAATAGGTGCTGAAGGAGGCCATTTGGTCCTTCGAGCCAGCACCGCCATTCATTGTGATCATGGCTAATCATCTACAATCAGTAACCCATGCCTGCCTTCTCCCCACATCCCTTGATTCCACTAGCCCCTAGAGCTCTATCTAACCCTTTTAAATTCATCCAGTGAATTTGTGTCCACTGCCTTCTGTGGCAGAGAATTCCACAAATTCACAACTCTCTGGGTGAAAAAGTTTCTTCTCACCTCAGTTTTAAATGGCCTCCACTTTATTCTTACATGGTGTCCCCTAGTTCTGGACTCCCCCAACATTGGGAACATTTTTCCTGCATCTACCTTGTCTAATCCTTTTATGATTTTATATGTCTTTTATACATTTATCGTGTCTCATAGTTGTAACTACCTTCAAGTAAATGTTAAATATAATTTTTATGTGAAGATTCCTTTAAAATTAAATATAGATTGAGCCATATTAGAATTATTAAGGAGCAGGTGCTATTGGTGCTATTGTGTTTGATGAAAAACATTTTGTTCTTTTAGCGGAGGACACTATTTAAAATTTGCAAGTTAAAGATTAGACCAATAACTTAAGCTAATGGTGGAACATTAAAACAGGACTACCCATTACATTTTACAAAATTTATTAAACTTCACATCCAGAGAATGTTGAACACTTAGTCTGATCCTGTTCTGACTTGGAAAGGCAAGAAATGTCTTATCAATGAATTCACATTAAATCTACGTTTGGTCAGATGCACTTACTTGAGGCGCATTTGTTGCAACTAAGAATGCATTGGTACGCCCAGGATGATCATAATCATGCATGGCGGCTGCAACATAAAGTGCCATCAACTCCAGAGCAGGGATGTTTGATGCAAGGCAGCTATAGCTGTCGTCAGTAATAGTACAACTTCTGGAAAATATATAGGCAACCCGGCCTGGAGATATTCCACTGTCAGAATCTAGAAATGATTTTAAATGCATTTGTCAGATGGGTTTTGTAACTTATTTTTCAATATTTCCCTGACAATTTCACATATTTTCATAAGTAGTTGAAATCCAGACGTCCTTGCGTATTAATTTATATAAATCAATGATAGATACAAAAAGCTGGAGTAACTCAGCGGGTCACAGTATCTCTGGAGAAAAGGAATAGGTGACGTTTTGACCCGAACGTCATCTATTCCTTTTCACCAGAGACGCTGTCTGACCCGCTGAGTTACTCCAGCTTTTTGTTTCTATCTGCAATTTAATATTATGTGTGCAACGGTTTGTTCAATCTCCAATAAATTTGCAATTACTTGTGTCTATCTTTGGTTTAAATCAGCATCTGCAGTTCCTTTCTATAATTTTTTATATATAAATCAAATTAGCTGATCACTAAGTGAAATTATCACAAGATGCAAATTAACCTTTTTTCTCAATGTAGCTATAAAAAAAGACCCAATAGTACGTAAAGTGCAAATGTTTCGTCGTTGAGTCTAGTCCAAACTTAGATTTTGGTTATTGCTAAATCTTTTGTAGATCATTTAGCAATGTTTGGACTCTCAAAAAAAAAAGCACTTGAAAGTGGTAACTACAAATGCCGTTTTTACACTTTATAAAAATGCACTTAAAGCATTTCTTGATACAAAATAACAGTGCTCTTTGCTGCAACTGTTACAGAGGATATCGGCCAAACCTTACTGGCAGAAATCAACCACACATTCAACATGGATAATGCATTTGTGTTTTGTGGATCCAATGTCAACATTGTGCTGCTGAAGTCCTGCATCACAGTAGGGCTTTGCATGACGTAATGCTGTCCTGCGAGTGAGCTGTGCCAACCAAAGGCACAAAAATGTTGACAGCTTTTTCAGTTGGCTTAGTCTTTGGCTCAGAGCTGTAAAAGGCTTTGAACATGACTGAACGTCAGAAGCATTTAAGTATTAACAAATATCCATAAAGTAATTTAAAACAAATCTAGTTCATTCAGAAATTGTGCATTATCTTATATTTGCCCCTCTCACATACAGCTGGCGTATTCCATTCAAATGAATGAGCTTCTTGTTCCTATGCCAGGTCTAACCACGTGGAATTCACCATCAAAGTACAAGGAATGTGCTGTTCGAGCTCTGCCAGAAAGCTTGAGATATCCACCAGGGCTTCAAACTGCTCCACACACAGGACTTGGAGGAGAAACGGTCATGGCAGGAGGGGGATTCTTCAACAGAAGTAATTCCCAACCACAATATTTGAGACTACGCACTCTATTGGGTACATTTTTTAATACTCTAATTTCAGCCAATTTTTCATAAAATAATAGAAATGCGGAAGTGGTCATTTGATGCTGGCAAAAGATGTGCTGTTCAGGTTACTCCCATGTGCTCTCCAATCACAACCCTTCATTTTCTTGCAAGTAAATCCCAGAATCACCATGCTCTGGGTGAAACAAAATTCTCAATGCTTACAATCGACAAATGTCTTTATCCTCCCAGTATCAATCTGTCAAGGAAAATAGGTCCTTTCCTTTCACCCTCCTTAATCTACTTTGTTTGAAAACAACTGAAAAACTCAGTTGATGCAGGTCATAAAATATTCTCCAGCCTTGGCAAACAAACCCACAACCTTCATTTGCACCTTCTCTTATGCTATAATGTCTTTCCTACAGGGTAATGACCAGAATAAGCGAGTTTGGTATCTCGACTGCGCATGCCCAGGTCATAGGTCACTCGCTATAAACATTCTCGCCGGCTGAGCTGCTGCGTGTATACAGACCAGCGTTTCATCCGTATTTTCCAGTTTTGCTTCTTCGAGGTAAGAAAATACTGCTTTCTAAACTATTAACTAGGTGTATTTATGGTTTGTACAAAACTACGATGATTTTGTTAGTTTTATTGCTTTATGCTTCAGTGAGTGAGCGAGATCGTGATGATGAATAACAAGCATTTTTTATTTTGGAGGGTGGGGAGAATGAATTGAAATTTATGATTTCTATAACTATCAATAGACTTCTGAATAAGTTCTGCATGTACATGTGTAAGTAAAGTTGTGTAGTACAAAACCTAGTCACGAGTCCCCTGACTAATCATGTCTCTTCTGATTCCCATAACATTGGATAATTTTAATCAGTATTTGACATTCTAATTTTATGTTATAATCTTGTGATTGTATAAATTAGTTCAATATACTTGCACCATTTTCTTTTGCATTGTAACTTGTACCGGTATGTAATGGACATGCTTACAGGACCCTATTTGAATTAACATATGATTGACTTTGTTATTTATTTTGGTTTTATATGTTACTGGGCAAAGCCATGCGAATTTGTGCAATTTTGGGCTGTGGGAGTAGCAGGTATCACCTGAATAAGTGGATGCAGAATGTGTGTGACAGCCACAACTGTAAATTTGCAACGGGAAATTGTTTCTGCCCACCTCCCTTCAAACTCAAACGCGATTTTTTTCCGTATCGTATCTCCGTCTGCACTGCGGCCGAACATCGAGGAGTTGTTGGCCTCTGCTGGAGACAGACTTCGAGAACTCCACCTCAGGAGCTGTGGGACTTTAACATCGCAGAGCCCGCGATCCCTTTGGCAGCATTTGATCTCTGAGCTCTACCACGGGTGCCTGTGGACTATAACATCGCAGAGTTTGCGGTCTCTCATTAGATGAATAATGAACTCCAAGCCGCGGGAGCTTCAATCGCCCCAACGAGAAAAACGAGGGAAGAAGATTAGACTTTATTGCCTTCCATCACAGTGAGGAATGTGGGGAATCCGTCCGCTGTGGTGGATGTTTATGTTAACTTTTATGTAGTTGTGTGCCTTGTTGCTTTTTTAGTATGGCTGTATGGTAATTCGCACATCGCTGTACCTTAATTGGTACACGTGACAATAAAAAACTGAAACCTTTGAATTTCCCTTGCCTTTTGCCTTTATCAAATCTATTACTCCATTCTCCTCCAGACCAAATGCCCTTGCCACTTTTGTGTCTGTCTAAACAGCATATTTATCTTTTTCTTGATATTATTGATAGCTTAAAATTTTGATATCAACATATTGTTGAATCAAGGACCAACAGTTGAAAATGGCATGAAGAGACACTTATTTGTATAAATACCCCTAAAACATTATGAATATTGCATCTGATAAGGGTGGATATTCTGTGGCGTATAAAATCATAATTACAGTATGACAAATCTCCACAAAAAGATCTAATTGGGTATGTCCCTTTTTTAATTCTTCAGATATTTCTTAAAATAATCTTTAAATTGATATTTCAGCATTTACCTTAATAGACAATAGACAATAGGTGCAGGAGTAGGCTATTCAGCCCTTCGAGCCAGCACCGCCATTCAATGTGATCATGGCTGATCACTCTCAATCAGTACCCCGTTCCTGCCTTCTCCCCATACCCCCTCACTCCGCTATCCTTAAGAGCTCTATCCAGCTCTCTCTTGAAAGCGTCCAATGAACTGGCCTCCACTGCCTTCTGAGGCAGAGAACTCCACACCTTCACCACTCTCTGACTGAAAAGGTTCTTCCTCATCTCCGTTCTAAATGGCCTACCCCTTATTCTTAAACTGTGGCCCCTTGTTCTGGACTCCCCCAACATTGGGAACATGTTTCCTGCCTCTAATGTGTCCAATCCCCTAATTATCTTATATGTTTCAATAAGATCCCCCCTCATCCTTCTAAATTCCAGTGTATCCAAGCCTAATTGCTCCAGCCTTTCAACATACGACAGTCCCGCCATTCCGGGAATTAACCTAGTGAACCTACGCTGCAGGTGTTCAAAACTTGCATTGTGTTCAACACACCTTAATTGTGTTCAAAACTTCATTGATCAAATAATGAAATGTTGAAAAGATTAATTAGATTTTTTGCTGATTAAAGATATTTATTTTAAGTAGGGGCAGCGCGGTGGTGCAGCGGTAGAGTTGCTGCCTTAAAGTGCTTGTAGCGCCAGAGATGCGGGTTCGATCCCGACTGAGGGTGCTGTCTATACGGAGTTTGTACGTTCTCCCCGTGACCTGCGTGGGTTTCCTCCTAGATCTTCGGTTTCCTCCCACACTCCAAAGATGTACAAGTTTATAGGTTAATTGGCTTGGTATAAGTGTAAATTGTCCCTAGTGTGTGTAAGATAGTGTTACGATGCGGGGATCGCTGGTTGGCGTGGATTCGGTTGGCCAAAGGACCTGTTTCCCCGCTGTATCTCCAAACTAAACTAAGAGATTGACTGCTTCATCAGTTTGATGATGAGACAGTTGTTTGACACCAAGAAACAGTTGACTGGCAGCAATAAATTCTGCAGCAGGAAGTTCCCAGGTCAGCAATCAACAACTCTTCAGGAGATCTTGAGGATAAAGGCAAACCTTGTTGTTGCACTGCACAATGCAAATCCCAGGCCTACACAATTTAAACTGTTATGGCTATCAATTATGCAAGATGAATTTCTCATATTTTAAACTGAACAAAAATGTATTTCGATGAAGGAACCCTCAAGCCACCCATAAAAAATGCAACCAACCAACACTACATTGAATATTAAAAAAGAAACAAGGAACTGCAAATGCTGGTATACAAGAAAGACAGTACTGGAGTAACTCAGCGGGTTTGGCAGTATCTCTGGAGAACATGGATAGGTGATGTTTTGGATCGGGACCCTTCTTCAGACCGAAAGTCTCTTCCCCATGTTCTCCAGAGATGCTATCAGACTCGCTGAATTACTCCAGCACTTTGTGTCCTTTTGAATATAAATGAACTAATTTGTGACCAAATAATTAAATCCCTAATCATATTTAACAAGTATTCATCAGTCTTTAAAGTGTTGGTCGGACAATAATGATATTAATTCTACTAAATTAAGTGTGAAATACATACCTGTGTCACTTCCTGTGACATGATCGCTGTTTATTTGCTGGAATCCAGGAATCGGTCTTGTTGTTAAGTACCAAACAGCATGAAGCACGTCAGTGGCATGGACTCGGTTGTGATCTATTGCAAACAGTGCAAACAAGACCAGGGTTGAGTTTAAAAAAATATTATATTCCTGTCTCATCAGGATCCATAAACAGATTTGAACAGTTTCTCCTTTTATGGATAAACACAAAAAACACTTTTTATTTCTTATTATAAGCCATTGCGTTCTTCTATTTTTATTTCTTATTATAAGCCATTGTGCTCTTCTATGCAGTCTCTGAGCATCCATACTCTGCCTAGCATGGATATCATGAAATATTTTTTTAAATGAGGAAGCTGCAGGTCTGGGAATAAAAAAATGAAAATGCTGGAAACACTCAGCACATTTGGTAGCAACTGCAGGAAGAAAAATAGAGTTCACATTCAGGTTGAAGGCCTTTTGGTGGGTTTATAAGGATGCATGTGTTTCTGCTGATGTAGTGTCACAGTGAGATTGGATGGTCTTCCCAATGGCTGAGGCTGCTTGTGTAAGGTGTGCCAATCATATGCCAGATAAATACGAGTATGTTTAAATTTATGGATAGCTGAGTTACTGCAGCACTTTGTGTTCTTCGTTTCTTAGAAGTTAATAGAATTTGCATCAGCCATTTTTGAAAAAAATATTATAATTGCACGTTATTGGCTTTGTTATTGAATTATGCGAGGTAAGCGAAACAAGTAGAGTAGTGATGGAAACCATGAGGATCAAAGAAGAGGAGGTACGGACACTCTTAAAAAATATAAAAGTGGATAAGTCTCCAGGTCCTGACAGGATATTCCCTAGGACATTGAGGGAAGTCAGTGCAGAAATAGCAGGGGCTATGACGGAAATATTTCAAACGTCATTAGAAACGGGGATGGTGCCGGAAGATTGGCGCATTGTGCATGTTGTGCCCTTGTTTAAAAAAGGTTCTAAAAGTAAACCTAGCAATTATAGACCTGTTAGTTTGACGTCTGTGGTGGGAAAATTAATGGAAAAGATACTTAGGGACAAAATATATAAACACATGGATAAACAAGGCCTGATTAGAAACAGTCAACATGGATTTGTGCCTGGAAGGTCATGTTTGACTAATCTTCTTGAATTTTTTGAAGAGGTTACCAGGGAAATTGATGAGGGCAAGGCTGTGGATGTTGTCTATATGGACTTCAGTAAGGCATTTGACAAAGTTCCACATGGAAGGTTGATTAAGAAGGTTAAATCGTTGGGTATTAATAGTGAGGTTGCAAGATGGATTCAACAATGGCTGAATGGGAGATACCAGAGGGTAAGGGTTGACAACTGTATGTCAGGTTGGAGGCCAGTGTCTAGTGGAGTACCCCAAGGATCTGTGTTGGGTCCGCTGTTGTTTGTCATTTACATCAATGATCTGGATGATGGTGTGGCAAATTGGATTAGTAAGTATGCAGATGATACTAAGATAGGTGGTGTAGTTAATAATGAAGTAGATTTTCAAAGTCTACAGAGAGACTTGGGCCTTTTGGAAGGGTGGGCTGAAAGATGGCAGATGGAGTTTAATGCTGATAAGTGTGAGGTGCTGCATTTTGGTAGGACAAATCAAAATAGGACGTACAGGGTAAATGGTAGGGAATTGAGGAATGCAGTGGAACAGAGGGATCTGGGAATAACTGCATTGTTCCCTGAAGGTGGAATCTCATGTGGATAGGGTGGTGAAGAAGGCGTTTGGTATGCTTGCCTTTATAAATCAGAGCATCGAATATAGAAGTTGGGACGTAATGTTAAAATTGTACAAGGCATTGGTGAGGCCGAATCTGGAATATGGTGTGCAGTTCTGGTCGCCAAATTATAGGAAGGATGTCAACAAAATAGAGAGAGTACAGAGGAGATTTACTAGAATGTTGCCTGGGTTTCAGCACTTAAGCTACAGAGAGAGATTGAACAGGTTGGGACTTTATTCTTTGGAGCGCAGAAGGTTAAGGGGGGACTTGATAGAGGTTTTTAAAATTTTAAGAGGGACGGACAGAGTTGACGTGGGCAAGCTTTAGGGGTAACATGAGGGGTAACTTCTTTACTCAGAGGGTGGAATGAGCTTCCGGTGGAAGTGGTGGAGGCAGGCTCGATTTTATTATTTAAGAGTAAATTAGATAGGTATATGGATGGGAAGGGATTGGAGGGTTATGGTCTGAGAGCAGGTAGATGGGACTAGGTCGGAGAAAGTGTTCGGCATGGACTAGAAGGGCCAAACTGGCCTGTTTCCGTGCTGTAATTGTTATATGGTTATATGGTTTTCTATTTTATGAGCTCGGCTCATTTTCATATTTAGTTAAAAAGTGTTGAATTTAAGGCTAAAGCAAAATTCATAAATAAATTTAACATAAAATCTAAACAATCTAATTGCTACTGACAAACAGAGGCTTTTCTCACTCGGATTCATTATTTTCTTCATAAGAAAAACCATATACCTTCTGAAGGAAATAGATGGGGTAGAGGAGCTCGGAACGAGGAGGAGGATAAAGCTGGGGTTCATGTTTTGAGGATGGAGGGGGTCTCTCATCATTTGCCGTTGTAAAAAGCAAGTGAAAAGAGAAGGCAGTGTATGGGACAATATGGATGAGGTTCACAAGTTATAAGAGTAGAATCAGGCCATTCGGCCCATTGAGTCTACTCCACTATTCAAACAAGGCTGATCTCTGCCACCTAATCCCATTTTCCTGCCTTCTCCCCATAACCCTTGACACCCGTTCTAATCTTGTCTATCTCTGACTTAAAAATATCCACTGACTTGGCCTCCATTGCCCTCTGTGGCAATGACGTCCACAGATTAATTACCCTCTGACTAAAGAGGTGAATAACATGGAGCAAACGACAAAGTAGTGGGAGAGAGGATACAATGGAAAACAAAAGCATGTGTGCTGGGGAAATTAGATCGCGACTCAAAGAACTATCAAAAGCTTCATGGTACCATTAGAGGGATACTTCCACTGTCATTCATTTGTTCTTACTTGAAAGATACTAAGGGGATAGGCAGAAACAAGAGTACAGGATCAAAATGAGGAGAGAGAAACAGAATCAGGGAATAAAAAGTTAGAGAAATTGGACAGGGAAAAAAACACCAAAACTAATTTGTCTGACTTGTGAAGAGCATTGCAACAGACAGCAACATATTCTATATACTCATTTGTAGATAGAAGATATTAATACTTACAAGGAATGTCACGATAACCATTCTCCAGTGCACTAAAATAGTTAATAAATTCCCGAACAGGGATTTTGAAAAGGTCAAATAAGCCAGTATCAAGAAACAGGGAATAAATGACCTAGAAAAGCAACATTGTTTTGTTAATTATATAAACTAAAACTGGATGATACAGGAGATACGAGAGTGACAAAACATTTAAAAGTTTATGCATAGAATATTAGTGTGCAATGTATGATTTTTAAGCAATTCTCATACACCAACATCTTTGTGCAATTGGCACCCACCATTCTCGACAGATGCCGCATGGCTGAGTTAAGAGGAGGGGGAAGTGGTGAACACTGCTCAGTCCATCGTGGGTATTGAGCTTCCCACCATCAAAAGGGATCTAGAGGAAACACTTCCTCAAAAAGGCAGCTAAGATCAAAGACCCTGACCACCTTGGCCAGGCTCTCATCTCCCAGCCCACCATGAAGTACCCAGCACGCCTATGCTCACCCCCGCTGCTGAACACAAGACCCTGTGGACCACGGGCTACAGAGGGGTGGCCACCAAGCTGGTCCCTGCTTGTCCCCAGAGGACCAGAGGTACCGGTGACCATGAAGAGGATGAATGCGTGGAGCAGGGTAGGAGAGAAGGAGAGAGGTCTAGTCTACCACGTCCTCAAAATCAGCTTAGGGAGGTGCCCCGGGGCACAAAAGTGGACGGGCAAGGAGAGGAACGTCGCATCCCAGGAAGGCAATGACTGGAAACAGACAGCTGCCTGGGGCTTGCCTGGATCGGGCACCGCTCATAAGAACTAAAGCACGGACTGGACTTCGAAAATGGCGCCAAAAGATGGTGACTCTTGCATGCGGGATCAGTAGACTATTTCTGTACACTTGCTAATTAGGAATGTGCTTAGGTATGGCAATAATTTACTGGACTGTATGCAAGAAAATAATTTCACTTTGCGTTTGCACATGTGACAATAAAAGCACCACTGCTACCATCGGTTTCGCAAGAAACTATTATAGACTTTGTATGGGTTGCACGACATACTTGGGCTTGTACTATTATGGTCTGCCTATCTGGTATAATTGCTAATAACTGCTCATTTATTATATTATTGATTATTGTATATTTATTTATTGTATTGATGAGTTAATGTGCATGTAAAGTTGCAGAAAGAAAGAATTTCATTGTCCCATTCCATGTGCATATGACAATGAAATACACTTGACTCTTGAAGAATAACGTAAGTTCAATGAATTTGGATTTTCTGTTAAAAATCTATTTCTCTACAACAACATCTACAATCATCAATTGTTTATAATGTATGGTAATAAAAAGTACATTTGCCAAATATAGAAAGATATGATAGAGCAACAAACAAAATCATATATGATAGAGCAACAAACAAAACCATCCTGTCACTTATTCTTTTTGGTGTAAAACACTTTCATTTCCTTCACTTTTTTTAAATGATGAAAATTACAATGTTGACAAGTAGCCAACAAGGAGCACTCAAATACTCAACAGCATGAAATTCCTCCATCTCACCCCTCCAGAGAAAGGTAACTATCTACATTTTATGGCATTGATATTCTGAATCTTGGTGGACTGAAACTGCTTTTATTAAAATTATATAGTCAATCTAAACATAAACCTTCCTTGGGCAATTTCACTATGATCTTTTGACATCATAATTTCACGTCCTTTGACACTGTTTTGTTCTAACTTTGCTTTACAATTGAGATCAATGATTAAGTCGGACAGTACGAGACACATTTGCGGGTTCCCAATTAAGAATATGCTGTGGGAAAGTGCTGATTGAAGGCGAGGCATCTGACTCCACAGTAATGCTAGTCCTCAATTCGCCATGTCAATTAAAAGGAGCTGATTGAAGTCTGGATAACATGATTCAGTATCAGAGCTGAAATTGCTTAAACATCAGAGCTATTGATTAACTTTCATTTTCAATTATTTCCTAAATAAAACAAAAAATGTAAATGACACATTTTTTTCATCAATGTATTTTAGAAAGCAGCATTTTAAAATAGACGTTTGTAGTTTAGAGATACAGCGCGGAAACAGGCCCTTCGGCCCACCGCTGACCAGAGATCCCCGAGCCCAGATCAGAATTCATTTATTCAGTTAAAAATGTAGTTAGTTCCTTGGTTTGTAATGGCTTTGATATTTGAAGCAGATATATGGACAATGAAGTAGAATGTTTTTTCACTCGTCGAAGAATCAAACGAGAATCACTTGTGTAAGATATGCCATATAAGAGCAGAAACATTCAATATTCTGCCTCCTAGGTTCAATTTCTTTGAGATCCATATTTGTTCAATTTTAGAGGTAGATTTTTGATAAATGAACAACATTTTAGTTTGAGGATTTTTTTTACATTAGACATTATCATTTTTCCTTCATGCAATGTGTAAGTAAAACTTTATGAACAACATCAACCCTTACTCAATCATGATAAAAATAAGTTATTAGCAGAAAAACCAACCTGACTAAGTATTCTTCCAGATTGTCCTCCTGTCATTTCCACAAGTTCGAAAATGGGAAAATTCCAACTATTTAGCTTATCCATGCACCGCCCTGTGCTTTGTGTATCTATTGGGTCAACCAAAATGTCTGGCTCCTGCTGATGATTCAAAGAAAAGAAACTATCAACGCCTGTCTTGGTCTCTCAACATTGAAAAATCATTTTATAAATATTGAAAATGTGTCAAATACTGTTCAATTAACTACCATTCCTCTGTTCATTGTTCATTAACTACCATTCCTGGTTCATTGCTATGCAACCATTACAACTATTATCTCCATGCTTCAGATTATTCACTGCCTCAATTGAAACAGCATTTCTGTTTATATTTCCATGTACTATATTGTAACACCGCTTTGGAGACAGCAAAAGCAGAACAAGCAATTGTTCTTTTAAGTAAATCCATCACTTCACCGAAGTCAATGACTTGACTGAAGAACATACACCATTTCAATTTATTTTCTTGATTTTGTTTTGAATTACTCAGTGTGGTATTTTGTCCCATGCAGTAAAAGTTTTAACATTCAATAAAAATATTTTATATTACTTCCAATTTTGTTTAAAAGTTCAATGCACATGAAATGATTTCAAATACAGTAGTTAGAATTTACGATGATTAATACAAATGGTGCGATAGATTATCTTTAATAAGTAGTTGTCTCAGAATTCATACCCAAGACTCATCAGAATGCGAGGTATTCCTATTCACAGATGTGAATTAATTCCAATGTACCTCTGATGAATGAAAAGCTGAACAGCACCTTACCCCAGATTTATTATTCTGTCCCTCAATGAGCTGATCCTCATGATTTGTAAAGCTCTTGGATGCTTTGTTTTCAAGTTGCTCTTTACCTTCTGCTCCCGCTGTATCGTTTGAGTCTTTTGGTTCATTGCTACCAGTAGCATTTTCACTATCTCGATCTTTAAAAATAAAGGATAATCTTTATTTTATCCATCACCTTAAATTATTTCTGAAAATTCTATCTTGTACAATATCTACATGGACATAATTTTTCATGGGAAAAGCCAACAACACTAATCAAATCAAATAATTATAAATAATATTGTCAAACTCGGCTGTCCATTGCTATTCTCCTCTATTGCACATAGTTTTCAATCCCTGCATAATTTATATTTCATAGTATTTTTTAAATTAATTATTGTTATGGTAAACTACTCTTTTCAAAATCCAAGTATGCTTGTTAATCTTAACAGAGGGATTCTGCCATGTCTCAGCCACAAAATCCAGCTTTTCACAATTAATAGGGCGATCTCCTGAACGGGAAGAGAACTGAACAATGCCCCGCACATCATGTTAGCTTATCATGGAAAAGCAGATTACACTAGTACTGAAACACAAATTTATATAGAAAAAGGTACATTCAAATTTCACAAATAAGGACTTTCTTTGTTTATGAACATACCTGGTCTCTTGACATGTGGTGATTCTGCAACAGTTTGCAAATCGGTATTTTGAACAGGTCGAGTCACATATCGGCCACAACTGGCGCAGAATAAATTTGGGAAAAATGAAAAGTCCATAAGCATTTTGTTTCTTCTTTATATGTATTTTGTTTAAATGAAATAGATCTGACTGCACAAATCTGTGATGTCTCATTTTATAACCAACTATTCTGGAAAATACTAGTACGATAAAATTTGTATCTAATGTCTGTAAATTACCTCAGTAACAGATCCAGGACGAGACCATGAAGCACAGAATGAAAACACTTTGGGCAAAACCACGATTGTGAAAGTTATACAATTCATGTTACCTTACTTTGGAAAAATTGTTGCCCAATAAATAATTGGACAACAGAAGTTATTTAAAAATAACTATTATCATTTTACAATGGAATCCTTATGAGTTGACATACAAGCAATATTTACCTATTGATTTGGCACAAAAATTGAATAAAACATTGAATAAGAAAACTAAGATTTCCCAACACTATACCATTATGATTTCCTGTTGTATCATGTACTTGTTCCATCATTTTATTAACAATTAGTGTGTTTTGTTTTAATTCCTCAGAGAGATTAGGACCTTCTCTGCTTCGGTCATATTTAAGCGAGCTGGCAAACTTATTAATTTCAATTAAAAATTGTGGCTTTCTAGTCAGCTTGTGTGAGGTAAGGCTCAGTTGGCAAAATCTTCTTTTGAATCATAAACTTGTGGGTTCCAGGGCAGTGTCAGAGAAACATAATAATCTTGGATGACACTCTTTAAAAACATAATTATCAGAGATATCATCTTGGAAAAACAACTTTAAACTGCAGTCCCATCTTTGTCAAACGGATAAAAAAGATCCCATCGCATCAGTTCAGAAAGTTGGACGGTTGTCTTTTCTGTCTAGGGCAATATTTATTCCTCTCCATTAATAAAAGCTAGATAATCTGGTCATTATGATATTGCTGTTTGCAACTGGCAAAAAAAATCAGTGCCACATATTCTACATTACAAAAGAGAATTAAATTGTGATGTGAAGCAATGTAAATGGTGCTAAATAAAAACATAATTTTTACTTTTTGTTTTAGCTACGTAATAGAGGAATATAAAACAAGAATGAACTCAAACAGGCAATTAGAAGAGTTAGAAGGGGCCATGAAATTTCATTGGCCTGTGGGATTTAAGAAAATCCTGGCTTTTTATACATACATTAAAAACAAGAGAGTAACTGGGGAGAAGATAGGACTGTTCAAGGATAAAGGTGGGAATTTATACTTAAGAGTCAGAGGATTTGGGCGAGTACTTTGTAATCAACAAAGAGGACACGAAGGATTGTGGGGTATGCTCAGGCAGTTCGAGATCAAGCTGATGTTGGGTTTCTTGAAAAGCATCAATATATATAAATCCCCGGGGCCTGATGGGATCTGTCCCAAATTATTGAGAGAGGCAAGAGAAGAGATTGCAGGAACCTTGCCGAAGATATTTATATTCTCTATAGCTAAAGACAAGGTCTCAGATACTGGAGAGTAGCCCATGTTGTTCCTTTGTTGGAAGGAACAAAGGAACTTCCTGAAGGGAAGTAGAGATAATACAGTAAATTATAGGCTGGTGAGCCACACTTCAGTGGTGGAGATGTTAGTAGAGTGGAATCCTCTGGATAGGATTTATTCGCATTAAGAAAAGAATTAGATATTTAGGGACAGTCAGCATGGCTTTCTCCTTGGCTGGTTATATCTTAGTAAATTGACTGATTTTTTAAGGAGGTGATGACTATGATCGATGAGGGTAAGAAAGTGGACGTTGTCCATATGGACTTTAGTTAAGCATTTGATAAAAGTCCCTCACAGTAGGCTGCTCCAGAAGATTAAGATGCGTGGAATAAGTGATGAGCTGGCAGTTTGGATTCAGAAATGGATTACCAGAAATAGAAGACAAAGTTTAGTGATGGAATGGTGTTATTCTGGCTGGAGTCTATGACCAGTGGCGTTGTGCTGGGATCTATCCTAGTATCTCTGTTGTTTGAGAAATATCAAAGACTTGGAGGTATTTATTTCACAAAATGCTGGAGTAACTCAGCAGGTCAGGCAGCATCTCAGGAGAGAAGGAATGGGTGACGTTTTGGGTTGAGACCCTTCTTCAGATGTAAATGTACATGGGTCTGTACATAAGTTTGTAGACAAGCCCAAAATTGGAAGAGTTGTGAGGAAGGCTGTCAAAAGGTAGGGTGGGATTTTGATCAATTGCAAAACTGGCAGAGAAATGGCAGATGGAACATAATACGAGTAAGTTTGAGCTGTTTTACTTTGGGAGGTCGAGTGTAACAGTTAAGTATATCGTCAATAGAAAGACTCTGAAGAGCATTTATGCAGAGAGGGATCTTGGTGTCCAAGTCCATAACTCCCTGAAAGTGGCAAAACAAGATAGAGTAGGATAGAAGGTAAATGGTATGCTTGCTATCATTGGTCGGGACACTGAGCGTCAGAGTCAGGAAGTTACAGCTTTATTGGACTTTGGTTAGGCCGCATTTGGAGTATTGTGTGCAGTTCTGGTCACCCCATTGAGCAATGTGGAGGCTTTAGACAGGGTGCGGAAGAGGTTTACTAGAATGCTGCATTGATTACAGGGTATTAACTATACATAGAGGTTATACAAACTTGGGTAGGAAGGAACTGCTGGTTTACACCGAAGATAGACACAAAATGCTGGAGTAACTCAATGGGACAAGCAGCATCTCTGGATAGCAGGAATGGGTGACGTTTCAGGTCGAGGCCCTTCTTCAGATGCTCCCAAACTTGGATTGTTTTCTACGAAGCACTGGAGATTAAGGGGAGACTTCATAGAAATATATAAAATTATGAGAGGCAGAGATGGGGTGGAGAGTCAGAACCTTCCCAGGGTAGAAATGTCAAAGATTAGAAGCACATCTTTAAGGTCAGAGAGGGGACATTTAAGGGAAATGTGCAAGGCAAGTTTTCTGAGAGAATAGTTAGTGCCTGGAAATGCTGCCAGGGGTGATAAAGGAAGCACATACTAGTTTAAAAGGATTTGAAACAGTTCATGGTTATGCAGGGCATGGAGGAATATGGATCATGTATAGGCAGAGAAGATTAGTTTAATTTTGCACGATATTCGACACAGACATCGTGGCCTGTTCTTACATTGTATTATTCCAAGTTCGATGTAACCAGCATTTAGGTGATCCCATAATAGTGCAATATTTTGTAAATTACCTTATGGAGGTTAAAAGAACTTCGAACAAAAGGATTTATCAGTTCAATCAAAACCAAGCACGTGCTCTGTCTGCCAATTGTTGGCCATTTTAATTTCCCTTCCATTACCGATCTTTCTGTTCGTGGCCTCCTCCATTGCCAGAGTAAGACCACATGCAAAACCAATAGCAAAG
Source organism: Rhinoraja longicauda (assembly GCF_053455715.1). Lineage (NCBI taxonomy): Eukaryota > Metazoa > Chordata > Chondrichthyes > Rajiformes > Arhynchobatidae > Rhinoraja > Rhinoraja longicauda. The sequence continues at coordinate 3,305,945 of NC_135970.1, forward strand.
ATATTTGCTTCAAAAAAAAGCTCTTGGGTATAACATTATATTATTTTAAACCCATTGAATTCCATGTCTTCTCTATTCTGTTTTTATAAAGTACTGTAAATCGCACCCATGACATTGAACACACATATTCAATAATGTATTTTGTACCTGCTGCAGAGTATTGTGCTTCTAACTGATTGTTGAAAGTCTGGAGAACTAAGCGTGTATCCAATTGGCTTATGGAGAATCACAGTGGGTTTGGTCAAAATATCAGCTGTATCAGGAAATTCTACTGGTGACCGGTTAAAACTTGTAACTGCCCCTGGTCCATGAATTGGGGAATTCACAGGACTGAGACTAGGAGAGGTACCTAGAATAAAAGACCGATTTATCAGTTTAATCAAACATATCACAAATCGTTTATTCCAAAAAAATCTGTTTGAGCATATAATGTTATATGTATTTAATTACAAAATAAAGTTTCATACCCTTTCTGTTTGTACTTTGACCATTTTATTGCAGTCAGATAGAAATTGTGCATTTGGGCCTCTACCTAAATGCACCAAGTGTGCAACATGATAACCTCCTTGTCAACAGTTTTTTTTTATCCACTTGACGTGTTGTTCTTGTTATGCTTCCATTGTAAACTCATCAGTATGGGAAGCCAACAGATGTAAATCAACATTTCAACAGTATGTGGCACTATACACCAATACTTAAAATCAGAACTACTGTAACTTGGATTTTTTCCAAAAGCAGTCTAAACCAGATTACAGTTAAAATATATCACAGGAAAAGACCTGGAGTCATAGGGTCATACACAGAAACAGACCCAATGGCTCAACATGCCCATGCCAATCAAGATGCACCAACTGAGATGGTCCCATTTGCCCACATTTGGCCCATATCCCTCTAAACCTTATCTATCCATGTACCTGTCCAAGTGTCTTTTAAATGTTGTTATAGTACCTGCATCAACGACCTCCTCTAGCAGCTCGTTCCATATACCCACTATCCTCCGAGTGAAAAAGGTGCCTCTCGGGTTCCTATTAAATCTTTCCCCAAAATATTGTCTTTTTAAAATTTATTGAACTTCTTTATTTTTGTTTAGATTAATGATACAGCGTGGAGACAGGCCCTTCAGCCCACCGAGTCCGCACCAACCAGCAATCCCCGCACACCAACACAAGCCTACACACACTGAAGACTATTTGCACTTTTCCCAAGCAAACAAACCCAAGCCAATTAACCTACACACCATGTCTTTGGAGTGGGGGAGGAAACCGAAGATCTCGGAGAAAACCCACGCTGTCATGGGAAGAAAGTACAAACTCCGTACAGGCAGCACCCGTAGTCGGGATCAAACCCGGGTCTCCAGCGTTGCAAGCGCTGTAAGGCAGCAACTCTACCACTGCACCAAAGTGCTGCCCTTCATTTATTTATTATTTTATGTATCATTTAATATTATTTATTCTTTTATTATGATGTCTATGAGTAACCTGTTTGCAGACCTGTTATGCTGCTGCAAGTAAGATTTTTAATTTTCCATTTCTGTAAATAATGACAATTTACCATTCTTAATTCTTTTGACCCTCTCACCTTAAACCTATGTCCTCTGCTACTTGATTACCCGACTCTGGGTAAAAGATTCAATGCATTCAACTAATCTATTCCCCTTAGGATTTTAGAATATATATGATAGACACTTCCATAATATCACCCCTCAGCCTCCTGCACTCCAAGGAATAAAGTCCGAGCCTCCCTACAGTTCAGGCCCTCAAGTCTGGGAACATCCTCAGAAATCTTCTCAGCACGTTTTACACCTTAACAACATCCTTCCTCCAGCAGGGTGACGAAAAATGAACATAATACTCCAAATGCGGCCTCACCACTTTGTCAGTTTATAATTGCATGAAATTAATCATACACAAATGGCTCAGATGGGAAACAGTAATTTGTTTTAACAATCAGTATTATTCATGTTCTGTATCATGTGAAAGCCAAAAAGATTAAAACTAGACACGTGCTCAAATTTGGTAGCAATAAGTAATGAAACGAATGCTTTACAAAAGGAAATTCAAGATAATTAATAATAGATAGCGACATTTTGAAATCCAAATATAAAAACGTCCCTTCAACTTGCATGAGACTTAGAATTTGGTTTACTGTGAAATATATATATTTTCAGTAAAAATCAAAGCAAAAGGATAACTGAGAGAACGGCAAATTTAAAGTGCATGACTTTTCATCAAACCTAAATAAATGAGAAAACAAGTGTGTTTTAATTTGCAGAGTTGGAGGTGTGGAGAGATGAAAGGGACATAACCTGAGGCTCGGGGTATCTCTGTGGTTGTAATCAAGCAGCACTCCCCTTATTATGCCACATCCCCATGCAATCTGTGGAGATGCAAAACCTGCCCTTTTACCTCTTCCCTTCATACCATCTTGGGCTCAAACATCCTTCCAATTGAAACAACAATCTAATGCACTACTAATCTAATGAAAGGCGTCAACAAAGAGGATGGAGAAATTAAAAGTTTGTTTCACTGCTTTGCAGAAATCCTCCATCCATCCAACAAGGGTGACCCTGAACTTCCAGTTGCATACCACACAAAATGACACATTCCCAGAGCCACCTTCATTATTGAAGGGAACGTCAACCAGGGTAGTTTGAAGTATCTGCTGACCTACTGTTGAGCACCTGACACACTCGATCACTACGATACCACCATCAGGAACGCCAACTGCACCATCCCTCAAACGCACTTTGGAAAATCTTGCCACCGAGATGTGCTTCTTCTTTCTGCATATAGTTGCTTTCAAGAGAGAGCTAGATAGAGCTCTTAAGGATAACGGAGTCAGGGGGTATGGGGAGAAGGTAGGAACGGGGTACCGATTGAAAATGATCAGCCATGATCACATTGAATGGTGGTGCTGGCTCGAAGGGCTAAATGGCCTGCTCCTGCACCTATTGTCTATTGTTAGAGATTGAAGGAAAGGCGTCAACAAAGAGGATGGGGCAATAATGGTCGGGAGAGATGGAGGAGCAATTCTGGGCTGTTTTGAATTGGTGGGCTGGGCCATGCCCAAGGATTTATCGTCGGACCTGAATAAATATACAAATCACAGTCATCACAGTTCATAAGGAAATAAGTGGATGAATATATATCTATAAAAAACATTGAGTCTTCCTCAACCAGCAACCCTGGATGAACCAGGATAGTTGTAATCTGCTTAGGGCTAGCCCAGTGGTGTTCAGGACTGGTGATCCAGAGTCATACAAGTACTTCAGGTCCAATCTCCTCAAGTCACTTTGAGCACAGAGACAATTCCAGAGTAAATCAAGAGTCTCAGAAGGACGATTGACAACTGTGGCATTATAACATTCTAAAAGTAAAGTAGTACCAAATGCATGACTTTCAGATGGATTCAATGCTTTTTATGCACGCTTTGAAAGGGGTAACAATGATATACCTGCACAGGCTCTTACTGCCTTGACGACCCTATGATCTTCGTCTGAGGCTGACATCAGAGTGTCCTTAAAGAGGGTGAATCCACACAATGCGTCCAACCCAGACTGTGTACCTGGCTAAGTTCTAAAGACCTGCTGGACCAACTGGCTAGAATGTTCAAGGAAATCTTCAACCACACACTTCTGTGGTCCGAAGTCCCCATTTCCTTCAAAAGGGCATTTATTATACATATGCCCAAGTAGAGCATGGTGATCTGCCTCAATGGCCGCTGCCCAGTAGCACATACATTCATCATAATGAAGTGCTTCGAGAAGCACAAATCAACTCCTGCCTCAGAAATGACTTGGATTCACTTCAATTGCCTGTCACCACAACGGGCCAACAACAGATGCTAACTCACTGGCTCTCCAATCTGCTCTGGACCATCTGGATAACAGGAGCACAGACTCCAGGCTGCCTTTCATCAACTACAGCTCAACGTTCAACATTATCATCCTTTCCAAACTGATCAATAAGTTGCATAATCTGGGCCAATACCTCCTTTTGCAACTGGATCCTTGACTTCCTCAACAGCAGACCTTAATTAATGCAGATTGGCAACAACATCTCTTGCTCATTACTATCAACATAAAATTTAGATGCACCTCAAGAATGCTTGCTTAACCCTCTGCTCTATCTTCTTTACACCCAAGATTGTGTTACTACGCATAGCTCCAATGCCATCTACCATTTTACTGAAGAAGGGTTTCGACCCGAAACGTCACCCATTCCTTCTCTCCCGAGATGCTGCCTGACCTGCTGAGTTACTCCAGCATTTTGTGAATAAATCGATTTGTACCAGCATCTGCAGTTATTTTCTTACACTACTGTTGGTGATGGCTTAGCATCTATATACCAAAACTCTTGTTTGTTTGTTCCTGAACTACAGCCAAAACGGTACACGATAGCGTGACAATTTTAGGCCCACCTTACTCACTGTCATCCCTTTGGTGCTAATGGAAGTTTCATTTAAATTGGTGCTATAATTTTAAAGTTATTCACATTTTAAAGTTTAAATCTATCTCCTAGGGAGGGAGGGAGGAGGGGAAGGAAGGGGGGGGAGGAGGGAAGGGGGGAGGAGGAGGGAAGGGGGAGGAGAAGGGGAGGAGGAGGGAAGGGGGGAGGGGAAGGAAAGGGGGGAGGGGAAGGAAAGGCGGAGAGGAAGGAAAGGGGGAGAGGAAGGAAAGGGGGAGGGGAAGGAAAGGGGGGAGGGGAAGGAAAGGGGGGAGTGGAAGGAAAGGGGGTGAGGGGAAGGGGTGAGGGGAAGGGGGAGGTAAAGGGGAGGTGAAGGGGGCGGGGAAGGGGGGAAGGGAAGGGGGGGACAGGGGCGGGACGGAGGGGAAGGGGGATCGGGAAGGGGAGGGGAAGGGGAAAGGAAGAGCAGGGGGGAGGGGAAGAAAATGGGGAGGGGAAGAGAAGGGGAGGGGGAGAGAAGGGGAGGGGAGAAAAGGGGGAGGCGGAGAGAAGGGGAGTGGGAAAGAAGGGGGAGAGAAGGGGGAGGGGGAGAGAAGGGGGAGGGGAGAGAAGGGGGAGGGGAGAGAAGGGGGAGGGAGAGAGAATGGGGAGGGGGAGAGAATGGGGAGGGGGAGAGAAGGGGGAGGGGGAGAGAAGGGGAGGGGAGAGAAGGGGGGAGGTGATGAGAAGGGAAGGGGAAGAGAAGGGGAAGGGAAGAGAAGGGGGAAGGGAAGAGAAGGGGAAGGGAAGAGAAGGGGGGAGGGGAAGAGAAGGGGAGGGGAAGAGAAGGGGAGGGAGGGAGGAGGAGGGAGGATAAGGGAAGATAAGGGGGGTTGAAGGGATGGAGTGGGAGAGGGAGGGGAAGGGAAGCGGGGGAGGGGCTGGAGGGGGGAGAGGGAGGGAGGGGGGGAGTCGGGGGAGAGGGGGGAAGAGGGGAGTGGGGAGAGGAGGGGAGAGGGGGAGGGGAGAGGGGGAATGGGGAAGAGAGGAATGGGGAAGAGAGGAGAGGGGAAAAGGGGAGGGGGGAGAGGGGGAAGAGGGGAGGGGGAGAGGGGAGAGGGGGGAAGAGGGGAGAGGGGGGAAGAGGGGAGAGGGGGGAAGAGGGGAGAGGGGGAAGAGGGGAGAGGGGGGAAGAGGGGAGAGGGGGGAAGGGGGAAGTGGGGAGAGGGGGAAGAGAGGAGAGGGGGAAGAGGGGAGAGGGGGGAAGAGGGAAGAGGGGAGAGGGGAAAAAGGGGAGAGGGGGAAGAGGGGAGAGGGGAAAAGGGGAGAGGGGGAAGAGGGGAGAGGGGGGAAGAGGGGAGAGGGGGTAAGAGGGGAGAGGGGGTAAGAGGGGAGAGGGGGAAGAGGTGGGGGGGAAGAGGGGAGGCGGAAGAGGGGAGGGGGAAGAGGGGAGGGGGAAGAGGGGAGGGGTTAGAGTGGAGGGGGAAGAGGGGAGGGGGAAGAGGGGAGGGGGAAAAGGGGAGGGAAGAGGGGAGGGGAGAGGGAAGGGGAGAGGGAAGGGGAGAGGGGAGGGGGAGAGGAGAGGGGGAGGGGCGAGAGGGGAGGGCGAGAGGGGAGGGGAGAGGGAAGGGGAGAGGAAAGGGGAGAGGGAAGGGGAGAGGGGAGGGGGAGAGGGGGCGAGAGGGGAGGGCGAGAGGGGAGGGGGAGAGGGGTGGGGGGAGGGGGGGGGAGAGGGGAGGGGGGAGGGGGAGGGGAGGAGGTGGAGGTGGAGGGGGGGAGAGAGGAGGGGGGGAGGAGAGGGTGCTGCACCAATGCAGGAGAGGTTTGGGCCCAACGGGTCCACTTGGTCTAGTACGGAGATAAAACACTTGGTTGAGTGCCGCAACGATCATCTCTCCATATCAACACAACCAAGGAGCTAGTTGTTGGATTTCAAAAGGGAAAATGCTCTTTTAATATTTACACCATGAGTTCATCCTACAAGGTTCAATTTTTGCATTAGAAGACCATTTTGCAAGTTCTTATAAATACGAAGCTGCTTGTCAGATTCTAGATTTTTTAAATGACAGTTCTTTTCCTGAATCTAATATTAGTTTTACAAAGAGTAAATCTAATTAATAATGATTTTAAAAGAAATAAAATGTATTACCTGCTCGTCTGTGTCCAATGTGGTGAGATGTTAAAGATAAGGATGCAGATCGAGATTTGGGAATCGTCAACAAGTTTGAACTGGAAGGCCCATTTGCCTGTGAACCTATACCTAAAGCACTTGAAAAAGGGCAAACCAACATAAGTCGAGCAAAAAAAATTGAATTCAAATCATCCTTACAATATATATCGATGAATGAAAATCTCTATAATATCCAGAGACCATGGCTAGATCCTGATTTGGATGCTCAGTATGAATTTTGCATGTTTTTCCTGGGATCTCATGGATTTCCTTCTAGTTTCCCCAATTTCGTCCCCTATACCTAAGATATGCTGGATGGTAGACTAATTGGCTATTGTAAAATATCTGTAGTATTGCTGAGCGGAAGATAGGAATTTAAAGAGATACAAGGATGTTATTGTGTTTGTGCTCCAAGGAGGCCGATCTTTCTTCCCTGCAGCATAAGAGGTTATGAGGTAACCTTATAGAAATGTGTAAAATCATGAGACATATAGATTATGTGAATAGCTGCACTTTTTCCCAGGGTAATGGAACTAAGAACTGGAGGGCATAGTTTAAGGTAGGAGGGAAAGGATTTAAAAGGGACCCGAGGGGTAACCTATTCGACATAAAGAATGGTGTGTACATGAACCAATCTGCCAGATTAATTGGTGGAGGAGAGTACAATTACTTAACAGTGACATGGGCAGGTACATGCATAGGAAAGGTTTGGAGAGATATGGGCTAGGAATTAACAAGTGAGAGTAGCTCAGTTAAGCAGGTTGGTCGGCATAGAAAGTTGGGCCGAAAGGTCTGTTTCCATGCTGTTTCCTCTCTATGATTCAAATTAATGTGGATGTAAGAGAAAAAGATTGGAAAAGATAGATGGGTGCTTGATAGTTGGCTTGAGTGTGATGGGCCTCAGTGCCCGTTTCCATATGGCTTTACAATTACAATATACAAGAGAATTGTAAACTATGGGTGTCCAGAAATCATTATTCAACCAAAAGAATGCACCAATGACTGCACATTTTAAACTTTGGACATTTGCTTCAATCCAAGCTTGGGTTAAGGATGGCCAGTAGCCACAGGCCTATAAAGAATGGTGCATAAATTCATTGATGGTTGGGGAATCAGAGCTAATTGCACTGGTGAATGGACCATGGGGAAAAAGCAAGGAATTGAGGACCAATGGAGTGAGATCAGAGAGGTGAAGGAGTGGGGGAGCTTGACGGAACAAAGCTCATGAATTGATTTATCTGTTAGAGGATTCATTCTGGTACCACACTGGGAACACTACTTTGTCCCAGAAGTGCCCATTGAAGAGTGCTAAGATATTGCCCTGTTCCCCAGAAATGCTCATGTGCATCAGATCTAGGAATCACGTCAATTGTGGAAGAACGATTCCCACCGTGAAGTTGACCGATTAATTTTCCAGAGCAATTCAAAATAGCACGGGATCATTCATTCAGGCATTCAAAAACATAAGTGAATGAAATGCAATATGAAATTCAATTTCCAAGCAATTACAAATAAGAAAAAAAGGATTGTCCATGGCTAATTACCATAATTTGAAGTTCCCATGGCTTTCATTATGAAAAAAAAAATCAAATAAACACACCAAATAACAGGACTTTATGTTTCCGAAAAATTAAAACATGTTGGAAAGGAACTCAAAATTATATGCATGTACGAGCTCCTTGCTGTGAAACAGCATTTTTGAATAAAGGGCAAATCACAGCCAATTTGTGCAAACAAGATCCAACAAAGAATACAGATAAATGTAGACCAGAATGGTGGGACATTTTTAGATAGCAAACCCAGCATTCGCTGGGTGCCAATGGTGGAGGGAATAAATGTTTAGGATGGTAGACAGGGTATCCATCAAGCAGTCTGCTTTGTTCTGATCGGTACTATCCGAGAATTCTTGGAGTAGCACTCGAACAGACCAGCAAGGAGTATTCCAGCTTATTCTAGAGAATACATACCCCCTGTGACCTGATCTTGTAGGACAGTATTTGTGTCTGACCCGTTTGAGCTTCCAGTTAGTGACTCCCAGAAAGTTGATGGTATCACAAAATGCTGGAGTAACTCAGCAGGTCAGGCGAGAATCTCAGGAGAGAAGGAATGGGTGACGTTTTGGGTCGAGACCCTTCTTCAGACTGATGACGTTTCAGGTCAAGACCCTTCTTCAGATTGACGTTTCGGGTCGAGACCTTTTTTCAGACTGATTTGTACCAGCATCTGCAGTTATTTTCCTACACTACCCAGAAAGTTGATGATAATGCCATTGAATATCAACACACGGTGGACTAACACTCTCTTTTTGAAGATGGCCATTGCCTGACCTTAGGAGATGGAAATATAATTTGCTGTTTATTAGCCCAAGCTAACCACTGCCTAGATTTTGCTGAATACAGACATGAACTGCTTCATTTACCAAGGAATTGCAAACACAATTGTAAGACTGCATTATCAGTAATCACTTCTGATCTTAAAATGGAAGGAAGGTCTTTGCTTAAGCAGCAGAGTTGGCTAGATCTATGACATAGTCCTAAATTATTCCCACTGTGAAGGCCTGAGATAATGACTGATGACTCCAATAGCGACAAACATCTTCCTTTGAGCAAGGTTGAAACCACTGGTATGTTTCCCTTGATGTTCAGTGCCTTCTTGATCCCAAACACAGTCAAGTGTTGCTCAATGTTAAGGCAGAGACTTTCATCTTACCAGCGATATTCATCTCTTTGGTCCATGTTTGGACCATGGCTGTGATTAAATATATACCTCAGTGGCACTGGTGAAACCCAATCTAGGCTTTGATGACATCTCCACAATAAAACTGTTAGGCAACATTTACATTTGTATTCAAGTGACTGGCAGGCAACTCCTGCAAAACAGCCTTTCACAGTGCCTGCAAGGTGTGTTTCTGAATGACAGAAAAAAAACCTCCCGACCAGGTCCCATACTGGCCACGGAGAGAGTCAACTCAAGCAACTGCTTTAAGTTATTTATTGGCTCGTTCTCTGACAGACGTATCCTTTTTCTCAACCCCACCCTCTCCCAAACTAAAATCTCTTGGGTTCCTTAATTATCCAACCTTCAGCCATTGCAGATCTCTAATTCAGGTTGCTATTGAGAACCACCAATACATTCTTCTCCCATCCAATATCTGATTGGCCCAACCAGGGTCATCCTCACAACCCCACAGTGCACAGAGGTATTAATTCACGCAACATCTAGGATGCTCGTGCTTCTGCAGGCCCAAGGAAAAATCAATTAATTTGACTGTGAAACCCACAGAGGAGGTTAATGAAGACATTTGAAGCATGAAATTAAATGGAAAGTGGCAGTGAGGATATAAACTTTGCTTGGCAGCAGGAAGAAATGCCATGTGATGGATGGATGCATTCCTGACTGAGACATAGCTTAAATTGGTTGAGATTGAGTCCTTAATGCTTTTTAAATTATAGAAATTAACTGGACAAAGGGAGCAACATTTTAAATACTGCAAGTTATGTGAAACTTGAATCCAATTAATGCAATAGATTAGGACTACCCATGGACTTCAGGGGACAGGGTACTATTAAATGCAGAGAGGTGTGCTGTGATGCACTCTGAGATGACAGTATGGAAAGACAATGACCCAGAATTTCAGATCTGTGGTACTTATTTAACCTTAAGATTGCGTTTTTCCACATTGGAATGCAACTGTTCCTATTTTTAAATACTACCAGCTGCCATTCACACATGTACACATGCACTGTGCGAGTAAGATTATGTCATTCCCTGCTGAAACCTTACCTAGGATATTAGATAATTTATACCAAAGAACACACTTCATTGCATTTCCACTGAAGAACCACAGTTCCATGGTTTGATATGCTATTTAAAGAAAACCCTCTGTAGCTAGTCCCAGCCCAGCATTGGCAACACAACCATGACAGAGCTTGGATTTTACATGGTCATTGCGGAGCCATTTACTCACCTACCTGAACTGACCACCACTATTCCAGCCTTCCAACACCATCTGCCAGCACCACGACCCACCAGCATTCACCACAACCAAAACTTTGATCTCATGATCCCTATACCTTTTTATCTATTCTGGTTTTGATCGGACCCTCAATGCCAGCATCTGTTCTAGAGCCATCCCATCCTCCAACCCATCTACTCTGCCCGGAATTGTCTCATTTTCCTCCAGTACTATTAAATTTTGCAGTAGTAGATCCAGGATTGAAGCAATGATTAGCCTGCCACATCATGATTCTTTGATGGGCTTGCAATACAACAAATTAATTTCAATCTGAAGATTGGTTCCAACCCACAACGCCATCTAATCTTTTCTCCATTGATGCTGCCTGACCCGCTGTTACTCCAGCATTTTGCGTTATCTTCAAATTAATTTCTCAATCAGCAGGAAGGAACAGTTGGTTTAATTGATGATAAGATGCTTAATGATAAGAGGTTAAGATAAAGTTGATTGGGAAAGTTTATTACTACACTGAGTGGGTCAGAAATTGCAGATCATAGATACCAAATGATTAGCAAACCATCTAAAAGGGAGAGGGGGGATATCCTTTTCGCTTTTGTTAGCGTGTTCGGGATGTAATATTTGGAAATGTGGTAGAAGCTGATTTCCTAAGAAAATTTGAAAAGTGTATGGACAAGCACTCGAAGAACATAAAAGGTTGTGGATTAAAAAAATTGCCATTTGGGTCTTGGCAGCCTTCTCTTTCAAAGTGTTTGCCAATATGGAGAAGACATTAGCCCTTTCTGTGCAGTATATTCTAGAGCAGTGTCATATTCCAGAGCTGCAACTTCCTTGCTTCCCTGGATGGTTTAGTGAAAGTTTGCTAACGTTTGGCACAGATGTGCAAATAACCCACTGTTTGAGGCGATTCACAACCTCTGGGGTATTGCTTCCTTCTGAATTGTTACTGGGTGATCTGGACCTCAATAAATGGTAGGTGTATTAAATTATCTCACTGACCCACTCTCTGGGTGCAATTTCATGCCATTGTTCCGATCCCACCTCAGAGGAGCAGGCTCCATTGTTGGCAAGCCAGTTGCTGATGTGGTAGTTGTCCATGTTCCTGTATTCCTTCTTAGCTGTCCAGTCGGTAAACTTCTTCTCAAACGCTGTGAAAAATAAGCAAGGTTAACAATTCAATCCAAAGAAAAAGGACTTTGCCAACAACTCCAAATTTATTGAAGGATATAGTTGCATCATGGAGCAGCAGGATACATTCTAACCTTAGATTTGGGAAGACTGAACAAACTCTAAGCAGGAATGATAGGAAAATTGGAGAAGGTTTTTCCTAGGCAGTGTTGGTAACGTTAAATTATTAAGAGAGGTAACAAAAAAATAGATGGTAAAATGGAGTTCTCCTAAGAGAAAGTTATGAAACTGAATCGATAAACAAGCCTTCAAACATTTCCAACATTGACAATGATAAAAGTACCTGATGATTCAGGAAAATAAAGCCAGGATTTCTAGCAAAATCGTGTTTTTCTGAAAGGTACCAGTTACAGGCAACTTTATACAAGAATGAAATGGATAAGAATGAAATGTTGTTTATACTTTACATAAAATCGTTCATTAAGTTTCTCTAACCTTTGGAAAAATTCTTTCCCCTTTATCTGATGAATCCTCCATTTCTGAACAGGTGTAAGAATCGGAGAATGATGTAAGGGGGTTCACTCGTGGTCGGTGTGTATTCGAGTATGTGAGCTGGGATGCGATTAGGCTGTTGATAGTTCGCAGTGATGAGGCCATATTAGATGGGACTAAAGGATCAGCAAGTAGGTCTGTAACCAAGCTCTGTGCCTCACCCATAACAGCGAGATCCACACCACACCCACTGCTAGAATTCTGTGGCAAAAACAGGATTGTAGTTATAACAATACCATATTTACTCAATTCGATAATTCCAAGTCATGCATCAGTCAGTGTAATAAGTTACAATTTTCTGTGACAATTATCCAGATCTTGTTGAAAAGGTCACTGGAAACTACTATTCCAACTAAAATAGAACACTTTGTATACACGTCCAACAACTATAAAATTTTGTTTTAGAGTTTAACTGACAGGTACATGTAAAAAAAAAACTAGATTCATTCTACAATTTACTTGGCTGCATGCGTATTTAGATAATTAATTTTAATTTCGTTTTAACAGCACTAGGTCCCCACTATTCAAGAGAGATAGGGCACAGTGTTCCCACGAATAACAAATGAAGGCCACTGGCAATGTCAACTTGGCTGCAATGGCACACAGCAGTTAATTCCAACATGGACATAGCTTCTGTGCAAATTTCAGCCTGTCAAAACGGAAATGGGCTGAAATTGAAATAATTTAATCCCTTTAATGTTGCTGTACTTGGAAGTTGGAAATTAAATAGATTCCTGATTTCTAAAATCTGTAAATACTGCCAGTAATTTACTCAAATCTAAGTTAAATGAACATTCACCATTCTTTAGCATTAGATAGCAGTCTGTGGTATAGAGTGTGTGTGGCAGTGGATGGGGGGGGTTACGATTAATTAAAATTTAACAATTATTAACAACTACCAATTATTCTAGAAAGTTTAAAGATATATGGTTCGTTATTATTTCAAGTAACGAATGCTGAGTTAACCCTTTAACCCTTCTAATACAGATCATTTATTTCAAATATATATGCTTCAAACACCGATGTCTTTTTTTTCTTTAAATATGTACTGGACGCATATACTTCAACCAGAGAAGACTATCTCATTTTGAACGGCAACATCAGTGACTGTAAACAAGTACTATTCTCACAAGTAATAATATGCTGCTTGTATGGAGTTTGTACGTTCTCCCTGTGATCGCATGGATTTTCTCTAGGTGCTCCGGTTTTCTCCCACACCCCAAGGTCTGTAAGTTAATTGGCTTCTATAAAATTATAAATTGTCCCATGTGTGTAGAATAGTGCTGGTGTACGGGGCAATCGTAGTCAGTGCAGACTCGGTGGGCTGAAGGCCTGCTTCCACGTTGTACCGCTAAAGTCTAAGTAAAAGCTAATGTAATAATTCAAATGCTAGTTTACTCATTGCAAAACTGAACATGTTTTCAAAGTAACTTCATACTTGTTGAAATAATTCCCTAGCGAAACACTCACCAGAGGTTGCGATTGTAATAATTGGAAAACCAGAGTTCTCCCTTATGTCGTGAAACTAAATGCAACCAATAGAATGCAATTATATGTGAAATAATAAATCTCCAAAGTTGCAGATCACAATCCCTTTAAAATACATTTCTATGAACAAGTTCCAAAGATGGCTTAATATTTCCCATTTTTTTGAAAAAAATAATCCCATGAAGAATGATTTTGTGATAGCACTATGAAAATGAAAGCTGTTGTTAGCATTGGCACATGCCTTGCAGATGGTGGCAAAGCTTTTGAGGGTCATTTGTCACAGGGTGCACAGGTAATAATTTACTCTTGTAAACATGTGGCTTGTCTATTTAATTTTCTAGTTAATGGTGACATGAGGAGAGATAATTAGATTCCACTCATTACAAATGGTTGATGTCTGGCAGTTGTATGGTGCCTGCCTTGTATAGTGGCACTTGCTGCCTACTGGCCCAAATGTTGTCCAGTTCTCCATGCATTATTTGAAAAAGTGCAAACTAAATGTGGTCACAGTGAATACTTCCACTTCTGTCTTTATGATGAAATGGAAGTCATTAATGAAGCAAGTTAAGATGACTGTCAAGGGCAGCGTGCATTACCCATGAAATTTCATGGCAGCAAGGCAAACAGTGGCAAGAAAATGTTTTCCCAATGATCAACTGATACCTTACTTCAAGGTAGTAAATCGATACTCCTTAATGTTGAACATCAATGGCCTTCAAACCATCCTGAGGTTACAACTAGTGATGTTTGCTGACGATTGTAAAAAAGTTAAATTCTATTCCCAACTCCTTGCGAAATGAAGTTGTCAAAGTTGCCTGCATTGTTTACTCATATATCAGACATGAACTGAGGGCAAATAATGTTCTTGCTGTAAAAGTGGTGGGCTTCAGTCAAAGTGAAAAGGGGAAGATGGAATCCTCTCCACTTGCTTAAGTAAGTGCAGCTCCAGGTGCATGGTAACACCATATCCTGCAGGTTATCTTCTCAGGCACGTACTATCATCTATTGGTCATGTATCACTCTCCCCCTCCCCCTCTTTGTGTTACTGGGGCAACATCTGGTATCTCCTTCTCTCATTGTACTGCGGTGGGGGGGGGCGGGGGCGGGGGGGAGCGGGGGGCTTCCCCAAAAGGACAGTAGAACTTTAAGGTGGAGGCTCACCAACGACTTCCCAAGGACAATTAAGAATGGGTAAAGCACGCTGAACAGTTTATGTGATTACCACAAAATTGAGCCCAGCTCTCAAGATGATTTGATTTTCAGTACTGGAAAATGTAATGTATACACCCCGAAGTAAACGGTGCCCAATGTGGAAAATGGCTGCTCAAGGAAATAGCTGAACTGAGGGGGAAAACAATAATTGACATCCATTCTGAACATCAAATTCTGTTTGTTGACTACAAAGGGAGGTGAGACAGGAAAATTAGAAAAATAAATCTGCTCCGTCATAAATTTCTGTTATTTGTAATTCTTCATTCAGTTTAATCTTGTTTTTGATGCTCCTTGTGTTATTCCTTTCCCTTGTTTGGAGACAATCTACCCATGAGAATAATGATGATACTGAATTGTTTGCTCACTTCCCTTTCTATTGAAAAACCAAGCGAACGCAACAGGCTCGGTATCCCAGCATCCATGGCATTGAAGAATAAATTGTACACAAAGGCCGACACAAGTGGCAGGGTAAACCTGACCTTTCCCGGCATCAAATAAATTCTCCCTTCAGAGAAATGGAAACAAAAACAATGGGCTTTGAAGAGCATCTACGGAAGGCGATATATTCAGAAGCACCAAACACATTGAGGAGTCAAACCGCAACTACATGCAGGAACATTTCAAGAAATGGAGAATTTTCAAAGGTAAGTGCCACTGATGACCACAATTTAGCAACAGAGATCAAAATTAAAGCAACATGAGCTGAGCACTTCCAACCGATAATCAAAATTGAATCTAACATTCTACTTCATTCCAAATTCTAACATTATACTTGCTTCCAAATTGCTTTTGCAGCTTCAGAGTTCAAACTG
The DNA here is from genome assembly GCF_053455715.1 of Rhinoraja longicauda. Taxonomy (NCBI): domain Eukaryota; kingdom Metazoa; phylum Chordata; class Chondrichthyes; order Rajiformes; family Arhynchobatidae; genus Rhinoraja; species Rhinoraja longicauda. Next base: position 3,321,665 of record NC_135970.1, read on the forward strand.
GCAGAGACTCAAGAGTAATGTTTGCACACATTGAATATGAATCAGAAGGAACAAAAGATCCAGTTTTCAATGCAGAATCTGATCTACTCAACAACAGCTGAGCAACTGAAAGATTTCTCATTATTTTTGTGAAAATCACCAATGTATCCTGCATCATTGAAATATATTGAAAGTTTGCTGCACTAGAACAGTAGAAATGAAGTAAATGTGCAATGAAGATTATAACTGCTTGTACGCATAAAATGAAGCTTGTATTTGCAGCAGCATGACATCAAATAATATGCTATATACCACTTACTGCCTGCAAACTGTCAGCATTTGAAATATTTTCATGCTGTCAGGTGCTAATATTTTGATATGTTAAAAGTGTAAGACTTCAAAACATTCTCTCTTTTCCAACTCTGTACTGTTTTCTCACTTAAATTTTCTTTTCTTTTTTGTTGGCTTGTTTTAATGCCAACGACTCGATTATACTTCCTTCTCAGTATTTGTGCTGTTTATTTTCTCAGAATTTGAGGAAATGCAAAGCTGTTTCTTGCCTTCTGCTCCCTGGTTTGCTACAGTTCAGTTTTGTTCTCTGAGATGGATGATTTGATAGCATCACTGTTGCTGAATGGGAGGAATCATCTCCGCCTGATGCCTACAGACAACCAGTCATAAAATGTTGAATCCACAAGCAATAATCACCTTTGTAGGAAGTTTTCTTCAGCCAGCATTGAACAAATTCCGAACCAGTTATTAGTCATTGTGATGGACACAGAATCGTACAACACATGTTATGATTGAGTGAAGACAATGAGTGTTCACGTGGGTCTGTACCATCAGACAAAATCACCAGCGCTTTTTATCCTCATTTGTCTAGGCCAGATGCAGAGAATGTTTCATATTGGCTTTCTGCACCTGGAAGCCCATATACAGTTTGGGTGACAACAGGCCCTTGGGCAGCCTGTTAAAGAAGGCCTTGCTCACTAATTGCCAAAAGGCCCCAGCAAATTTTAATAGTTTTTACGTGTCTCCACAACACGCCATTTAAATACAACTCACTGAAGAAGAAAAATAGAAAGTATCACACAATTTTAAAAGTGTAGAAAAATAACTGCAGATGCTGGTACAAATCGAAGGTATCACAAAAAGCTGGAATAACTCAGCGGGTCAGGCAGCATCTCAGGAGAGAAGGAATGGGTGACATTACGGGTCGAGACCCTTCTTCAGATTGATGTCAGGGGGGGCGGCACAAAGAAAGGATGTGGTTGGAGACAGGAAGACAATGGGAGAACTGGGGAGGGGGGGGAAGAGAAGGACAGAGGAGCTATCTAAAGTTAGAGAAGTCAATGTTCATACCGCTGGGGTGTAAGCTGCCCAAGCGAAATATGAGGTGCTGTTCCTCACAATTTAAAAAGGTATCAGTTAATGACATCAAAATAATAATTTCCCCTAATTATTCCAAATTAAGAAACAAAAATAATGAAATGGTTTTAATTAACTTCAATTTAGGAGCTAAAGGGGAAGTTATGTCCACCAGCCCCATTAAAACCAATGGGGTCCCAAAGCACAGAACCAAACTGCTCATTCTCCAATTTGCCTACTAATTAATAATTTCAATTGGACTGAAGAATCACTCAAGGTACAAGATTGGCTGTTATGTTAAGTTAAATCAGATTTACCATTTTACATTTTATCATGCAATTTCTATAATTTGTGAGCAGATAAAAATGTAAAAATTGTCATTAGCTTAATCAAGATAAAAAAACGTAATAATCTTCATCTATATAACCCAATAGCAACTCTGGTAGACAGCAATCTGTTGGTTTATAGATGCTGAATTATTTATTCTAAACATATTCAGATTCAAATGGTAAAAGCGAGACTGGGTAAATTTTCCCTCTGCTGTCAATGATACAGCAAAAAAAGCTTTACGAGATCAAACGGTCATTTTCATCGGCAACATCTAACTGGCAGAACACAGCAACAGGCCCAGAATATTGCCAGTAGAAAGGCACTTTCAATGTTCGTTCAATGTATCTGCAACCTCAGTAACACCACAAGATGCCAATTAGGCTGTAAAAGAGTCAGGTTAGTCTAACTATTGTTAGAATGGTTCTCCGCATGGAGAGGGCAAGGGACTGTCTGGCACACGTTTGGGTCTAACAGCGTGGTAACGCAAGACTCCATACTCCACTCATTGCATCCAAGGACACACGCACAGGCATAAATAATAGATAGCTGGAAAACTGTCAGCTTGGACCATGTAGTCTGCCCCTGGAAAAATCTGTACAATATTGGGTATTGCTGAATGGTACGCACAAGGTTCAGGAACACCTCCTGCAGGATGTTTATAAGCATGGTGCATCGTACAGAGGATAAGTGGGGAAAGGTAACCACATAATGCCAGTTCCTAATACTAATGGGATATATTACTGTTTGGTTTATTTTCTTTTTGAAGAGTTTGCTCTGTCGAAGGTCAAATATATGCTGATGGACACAACGCTGTTGCAGCATTATACAGTGCTCTCCATAATGTTTGGGACAAAGACCCATCATTTATTTATTTGCCTCTGTACTCCACAATTTGAGATTTGTAGTAGAAAAAAATCACAGGTGGTTAAAGTGCACATTGTCAGATTTTAATAAGGGGTATTTTAACACATTTTGGTTTCACCATATAGAAATTACAGCAGTGTTTATACATAGTCCCCCCATTTCAGAGCACCATAATGTTTGGGACACAGCAATGTCATGTAAATGAAAGTAGTCATGCTTAGTATTTTGTTGCATATCCTTTGCATGCAATGACTGCTTGAAGTCTGCGATTCATGGACTTCACCAGTTGCTGGGTGTCTTCTCTGGTGATGCTCTGCCAGGTCTGTATTGCAGCCATCTTTAGCTTATGCTTGTTGTAGGGGCTAGTCCCCTTCAGTTTTCTCTTCAGCATATAAAAGGCATGCTCAATTGGGTTCAGAGCGCGTGATTGACTTGTCCACTCCAGAATTGACCATTCTTTAGCTTTGAAAAACTCCTTTGTCGCTTCAGCAGTATGTTTATGATCATTGTCTTGCTGTAGAATGAACTGCCGGCCAATGAGTTTTGAGGCATTTGTTTGAACTTGAGCAGATAGGATGTGTATATGCACTTCAGAATTCATTACGCTACCACCATCAGCAGTTGTATCATCAATGAAGATAAGTGAGCCAGTACCTTCAGCAGCCGTACATGCCCAGGCCATAACACCCCCACCACCGTGTTTCACAGATGAGGTAGTATGCTTTGGATCTTGGGCAGTTCCTTCTCTCCTCTATACTTTGTTCTTGTCATCACCCTGATATGTTAATCTTCAACTCATCTGTCCACAAGACCTTTCTCCAGAACTGTGGTTGCTCTTTTAAGTACTTCTTGGTAAACTATAACCTGGCCATCCTATTTTTGTGGCTAATCAGTGGTTTGCATCTTGCAGTGTAGCCTCTGTATTTCTGTTCATGAAGTCTTCTGCGGACAGTGATCATTGACAATCCACACCTGATTCCTGAAGAGTGTTTCTGATCTGTCGGACAGATGTTTGGGGATTTTGCTTTATTATAGAGAGAATTCTTCTATCATCAGCTGTGGAGGTCTTCCTTGGCCTGCCAGTCCCTTTGCGATTAGTAAGCTCACCAGTGCTCCCTTTCTTCTTAATGATGTTCCAAACAGTTCATTTTGGTAAGCCTAAGATTTAGCTGTTTTATTATTGTTTATCAATCTCATAATGGCTTCCTTGACTTTCATTGGCACAACTTTGGTCCTCGTGTTGATAAACAGCAATAAAAGCTTCCAAAGGTAATGGAAAGACTGGAGGAAAGACTAGGTGCTGAGAGCTCTGTGAGGTTATCCACTTTGGCGGCAAAAACAAGAAAGCAGATTATTTTCTCAATGGAGTTAGGTTAGGTAAGGGGGAGGTGCAGCGAGACCTGGGTGTCCTTGTACACCAGTCACTGAAAGTTGGCGTGCAGGTACAGCAGGCAGTGAAGAAAGCTAATGGAATGTTGGCCTTCATAACAAGAGGATTTCAGTATAGGAGTAAAGAGGTTCTTCTGCAGTTGTATAGGGCCCTGGTAAGACCACATCTGGAGTATTGTGTACAGTTTTGGTCTCCTAATTTGAGGAAGGACATCCTTGTAATTGAGGCAGTGCAGCGTAGGTTCACGAGATTGATCCCTGTGATGGCGGGACTGTCATAGATTTACACACGATAAAAGTTGAAATGAATTGAAGGTAACCCCAAGCCTAAGGGTTGGCTCATGATATCAACATACCTTTATTCACATTAATATCTCTGTAGATTGAGCAAAATTAAGAAACTTGATTAATACCTCCCAATGAACAATTCAATATAATCTTGGTTCTTTGTTCTGCACTGACATCCCTCCCCTCTGGCTCTTCCAATTCTCCAAATATTCCAAGTTTTGAAGAAAAGGCAAAGGTTTCTCTGCACTGATGCTGCCTGATCTGCTGAATATTTACAGCATTTTTATCTTTCAATTGCAGATTTCCAGCATTTACCATATTTTACTTCTGACACATTAATGAATATTGTGCACTCTTGAAGGCCACTGACACTGCACAAAGTACAAATGACGTGTGACAAAATGGCAAGCAGAATTAAACTAAGCAAGCTTAGTACAAGCTTATAATTTACTAACCAAAGTTATGGACCAAGTCATTCTATCAAGACTTCGTTTATAATCTGCAAGTCAACTGTGCCCAACTAGTAGTATTCTTTGCTGTGAAAGCCAAGTCTAACTGCTGAACTCTGTGGATGCAGTCCATATAGGGGAAATATATTGACTCAGCTTTGTGGAATATGGCACTGAAAAAATGTACAGGCAAAATATGAACTAAGGAAAATTTATTCTAATTAGCCTCAGAATATAGTCTGAAATGTCTCACATAGGCAGTAATTTGGCACCTTGTAACAATAGACAATAGACAATAGGTGCAGGAGTAGGCCATTCAGCCCTTCGAGCCAGCACCGCCATTCAATGCGATCATGGCTGATCACTCAATCAGTACCCCGTTCCTGCCTTCTCCCCATACCCCCTCACTCCGCTATCCTCAAGAGCTCTATCTAGCTCTCTCTTGAAAGCATCCAACGAACTGGCCTCCACTGCCTTCTGAGGCAGAGAATTCCACACCTTCACCACCCTCTGACTGAAAAAGTTCTTCCTCATCTCCGTTCTAAATGGCCTACCCCTTATTCTCAAACTGTGGCCCCTTGTTCTGGACTCCCCTAACATTGGGAACATGTTATCTGCCTCTAATGTGTCCAATCCCCTAATTATCTTATATGTTTCAATAAGATCCCCCCTCATCCTTCTAAATTACAGTGTATACAAGCCCAATCGCTCCAGCCTTTCAACATACGACAGTCCCGCCATTCCGGGAATTAACCTAGTGAACCTACGCTGCACGCCCTCCATAGCAAGAATATCCTTCCTCAAATTTGGAGACCAAAACTGCACACAGTACTCCAGGTGCGGTCTCACCAGGGCCCGGTACAACTGTAGAAGGACCTCTTTGCTCCTATACTCAACTCCTCTTGTTACGAAGGCCAACATTCCATTGGCTTTCTTCACTGCCTGCTGTACCTGCATGCTTCCTTTCATTGACTGATGCACTAGGACACCCAGATCTCGTTGAACTCCCCCTCCTCCTAACTTGACACCATTCAGATAATAATCTGCCTTTCTATTCTTACTTCCAAAGTGAATAACCTCACACTTATCTACATTAAACTGCATCTGCCATGTATCCGCCCACTCACACAACCTGTCCAAGTCACCCTGCAGCCTTATTGCATCTTCCTCACAATTCACACTACCCCCCAACTTAGTATCATCTGCAAATTTGCTAATGGTACTTTTAATCCCTTCGTCTAAGTCATTAATGTATATCGTAAATAGCTGGGGTCCCAGCACCGAACCTTGCGGTACCCCACTGGTCACTGCCTGCCATTCCGAAAGGGACCCATTTATCCCCACTCTTTGCTTTCTGTCTGTCAACCAATTTTCTATCCATGTCAGTACCCTACCCCCAATACCATGTGCCCTAATTTTGCCCACTAATCTCCTATGTGGGACCTTGTCGAAGGCTTTCTGAAAGTCGAGGTACACCACATCCACTGACTCTCCCTTGTCAATTTTCCTAGTTACATCCTCAAAAAATTCCAGTAGATTTGTCAAGCATGATTTCCCCTTCGTAAATCCATGCTGACTCGGAATGATCCCGTTACTGCTATCCAAATGCTCAGCAATTTCGTCTTTTATAATTGACTCCAGCATCTTCCCCACCACTGATGTCAGACTAACTGGTCTATAATTCCCCGTTTTCTCTCTCCCTCCTTTCTTAAAAAGTGGGATAACATTTGCTATCCTCCAATCCACAGGAACTGATCCTGAATCTATAGAACATTGAAAAATGATCTCCAATGCTTCCACTATTTCTAGAGCCACCTCCTTAAGTACTCTGGGATGCAGACCATCAGGCCCTGGGGATTTATCAGCCTTCAGTCCCATCAGTCTACCCAAAACCATTTCCTGCCTAATGTGGATTTCCTTCAGTTCCTCCATCACCCTAGGTTCTCCGGCCCCTAGAACATTTGGGAGATTGTGTGTATCTTCCTCAGTGAAGACAGATCCAAAGTAACGGTTTAACTCGTCTGCCATTTCTTTGTTCCCCATAATAAATTCCCCTGCTTCTGTCTTCAAGGGACCCACATTTGCCTTGACTATTTTTTTCCTCTTCACGTACCTAAAAAAACTTTTGCTATCCTCCTTTATATTATTGGCTAGTTTACCCTCGTACCTCATCTTTTCTCCCCGTATTGCCTTTTTAGTTAACTTTTGTTGCTCTTTAAAAGAGTCCCAATCCTCTGTCTTCCCACTCTTCTTTGCTATGTTATACTTCCTCTCCTTAATTTTTATGCTGTCCCTGACTTCCCTCGTCAGCCACAGGTGTCTCTTACTCCCCTTAGAGTCTTTCCACCTCTTTGGAATAAATTGATCCTGCAACCTCTGCATTATTCCCAGGAATACCTGCCATTGCTGTTCTACCGTCTTCCCTGCTAGGGCCTCCTTCCAATCAATTTTGGCCAGCTCCCGCCTCATGCCTCTGTAATCCCCTTTGCTATACTGTAATACCGACACTTCCGATTTTCCCTTCTGCCTTTCCATTTGCAGAGTAAAACTTATCATGTTGTGATCACTGCCTCCTAATGGCTCTTTTACCTCTAGTCCCCTTATCAGATCAGGATCATTACACAACACTAAATCCAGAATTGCCTTCTCCCTGGTAGGCTCCAGTACAAGCTGTTCTAAGAATCCATCTCGAAGGCACTCTACAAACTCTCTTTCCTGGGGTCCATTTCCAACCTGATTTTCCCAGTCTACCTGCATGTTGAAATCTCCCATAACCACAGTAGCATTACATTTTTGACACGCCAATTTTATCTCCTGATTCAACTTGCACCCTATGTCGAGGCTACTGTTTGGGGGCCTATAGATAACTCCCATTAGGGTCTTTTTACCCTTACAATTTCTCATTTCTATCCATACTGATTCAACATCTCCTGATTCTATGTCACCCCTTGCAAGGGAATGAATATCATTCCTTACCATCAGAGCAACCCCACCCCCTCTGCCCACCTGTCTGTCTTTTCTATACGTTGTGTACCCCTGGATATTCAGTTCCCAGCCCTGGTCCTCTTGTAACCATGTCTCAGTGATCCCTACAACATCATACTTGCCCATGACTAACTGAGCCTCAAGCTCATCCACTTTATTTTTTATACTACGCGCATTTAAGTACAACACTTTAACTTCTGTATTTACCTCCTCTCTCACATCGTTCACAATTGGCCCTGCCCTTAATTTCTTTTCCGCTCTAGAACTTCTGTTCCCATTCTTCCGAGAGTCTTTTGCAATATCTCCTGTATTCCCTTTTACCTCATCTTCATATTCACAATTTGTTAACCCCTCCCCCCCACTACTTAGTTTAAAGCCACAGGTGTCACACTAGCAAACCTGCCTGCCAGAATGTTTGTCCCCCTGCTGTTAAGATGCAACCCGTCCCTTTTGTACAAGTCACCCCTAGCCCAGAAGAGATCCCAGTGGTCCAGAAATCGAAATCCCTGCTCTCTGCACCAGCCCCTCAGCCATAAATTCATACCCTCTATCTCTCTGTTCCTGGCCTCACCAGCACGAGGTACCGGTAGCAGTCCAGAGATAACCACCTTCGACGTCCTACTTCTCAGTGCTTTTCCCAACTCTCTAAACTCCCGCTGTAGCACCTCCTTCCTCTAACGAAGAATCAAATCCCTGAACTTTAAAATGTTTACTCTAGCTACCCTTGATAGAGTGTCAGTTTCACACACAGGGTGGTGGGTATATGGAATGAACGTTCCTTGAGGAAAATATTTAGAGTCAATCTACTCAGCCATTGAACTGGAACACAAGTTGGAGAGAAGCCAACACATAACGATGGGAGATCAGCAGGATAGAACTAACCAAGTTGAAGGATAAAATGTGGATAGGCGAAGACAGTCCCTGTCTTACGTGCATGGTCTCACTACTGAGGGGTGATGGAAAAGTGTGACTAGAATGTTAAATCTCTAGCATGGGATCAAAGGTGGAAGGAATAAAAGAGAAGAGTAGAAGATTAAAATAATTTGATGATTAGGTTGATTAGCTCATGAAACGTTGGCTCTATCCACACACCAGCCAAGGAAATTGTCTACCATATGTCAAGGTAAATAAGGAAATAGGCAAAATAGGTAAAAGAGCCAGCATGACGCTTGAGGGGGGTTGAGGGTAATTACATGTTTTTTATAGACTGCATGGTAGCATTAGTTAAGGTTTCCCATGAGAAATCATGAGAAAAAGTGCAAAAGGAGAATTATTCTTGCATAAATTGAATGTCAACTTCATGGCTTTTTGATAAATCGACTGTCAGTACTGAATACCTCCACTGTAACTTCACCATCAAAATGAAAGATGCGGTCTTGTCAAACATTGCAGCTTGAGCATAACTTCCTCATGCTTACAGGCAACTGGTTCAGGTACATTGATCTGATTTGTTCTGCTAGTAGATGCCCTAAAGCATCCAAATAAGTTCAGCATCAAAGTACAAGTCAAGTACAAGTCAAGTACGGTTGAGTTAATTGAGCACGGTAAATATTACACGTGCAGTGAAAATCATGCTAGCCACAGCAACAGAGGCATATAGACTCGGGCAAATACACAAAAAACATAAATGATACATAAATTCGCGAAGACAATTAAAAGGAAAAGTGTGCAAAAAATATTAATGCAAAATAACAATTAGAAAGCAAATCAATGACAGTGCAAGAGGTGGTCTGTGGTATTCCATTGTCGAGGTGGGATTAGCGTGCAGCGTAGGTTCACTAGGTTAATTCCCGGAATGGCGGGACTGTCGTATGTTGAAAGGCTGGAGCAATTAGGCTTGTATACACTGGAATTTAGAAGGATGAGGGGGGATCTTATTGAAACATATAAGATAATTAGGGGATTGGACACATTAGAGGCAGGAAACATGTTCCCAATGTTGGGGGAGTCCAGAACAAGGGGCCACAGTTTAAGAATAAGGGGTAGGCCATTTAGAACGGAGATGAGGAAGAACTTTTTCAGTCAGAGAGTGGTGAAGGTGTGGAATTCTCTGCCTCACTAGGCAGTGGAGGCCAGTTCGTTGGATGCTTTCAAGAGAGAGCTGGATAGAGCTCTTAAGGATAGCGGAGTGAGGGGGTATGGGGAGAAGGCAGGAACGGGGTACTGATTGAGAGTGATCAGCCATGATCGCATTGAATGGCAGTGCTGGCTCGAAGGGCTGAATGGCCTACTCCTGCACCTATTGTCTATTGTCTATTGTCTATTAGTGTTGTGTACGTCAGTTCAGGAATATGATGGTTGAAGGAAAATAGTTGTTTTCTGAAGCTGGTAGAGCGTGACTTCAAAGTTTTGTACCTTCTTGAGGCAATGCCTCATATAGATGCTTTCAATTGTGGGGAGACTGTTCCTGTGATGGACCAGGCTGCACAGACCATTCCCTTGTGTTTCTGCACGTTGGAATTGCCTCAGTAGGCCAGTCAGGATACTTCCTACGGTGCATCTGTAGAACTTTGTTGAAGTATTCAATGACATGCTGAATCGATTTAAACTTCGAAGAAAGTAAAGGCCTACTTCATGATTACAACTCTGTGCTATGTCCAGGATAAATCATCTCAGTTGGACCCAGGAAATTGAAATTGCAAACTCTCTCCAAAACCAAATTACAATTTTTAAAAATGGAAAAATGCCCTTCAGCCCAACTCATTCATACTGACAAAGATGCGCATCTAAGCTGGTCCCATTTGGCCAAGTTTGACCCATATCCCATGTGTTTCTATTTCTCTCCTGAACGCCGATTCATCACCACTTGTAATTCGACCAACAGTGGTGTCATCAGTGAATTTAGATATGTCATTACAGCTGTGCTTAACTGCATATTCATGGCAATAGAGAGAGTAGAGCAGGGTGCTAAGCAAGCAGCCTTAAGGTGCACCTGTGCTGATGGTCAATGAAGAGCAGAATGTTATCAATCCGCACTGATTGTGATCTGCTGTTGCGGAAGTAAAGATTCTAATTATAAAGGGACGTACAGAGGCCTAAATCCTGAGGCTTGGTGATGTGTTTGGAGGGGATAATTGTGTTGAACATAGCGTTGTAATTGATGAACAGCAGCCTGACAGGTACATGCATTCTTGTTGTCCAGATAATCCAGAGCAGAGTGGTGAGCCAGTGAAACACCATCTGTTGTTGACCCGCTATGGAAATGGGCAAATTAAAGTGGGCCCTAGTTGTTTCTGAGCCAGGAGTTCATTTGCACAATACCCAACCTTTCATTGCATTTCATTACAGGGGATGTGGGTGCTGCCCAACAGCAATCATTGAGACAATTCACAATTCTGTTCTTGGACAAAAGTACAATAGATGTCCACCAGATTCAAGCTTCTTCCCAACCAGGGTTCGTACACTTGGAACAACAAAAAATTCAAGGAGTTTAAGGACTTAAGGTCCAGGTATCCCATTTTCTAGGACCAAAACCAGCAAACATTGATGTTCTTTTCCAGTTTATTTCCATATCAGTAAGAAAATACTGTTTTCAAAACAGTTAATTTGGTGTATATGGTAATTAGTAAAAACTACAATGACTTTGTGTGCTTTTATTTTTGCTTTATGCGGTGAGCTCCCCTCAACTGAGGGGGGGAGGGGGAGGAGGGAGGGAGGGGAGAGAGAGAGAGAGAGAGAGAGAGAGAGCGAGAGAGAGAGAGAGAGAGAGAGAGAGAGAGAGAGAGAGAGAGAGAGAGAGAGAGAGAGAGAGAAAGAGAGAGAGAGAGAGAGAGAGAGAGAGAGAGAGAGAGAGAGAGAGAGAGAGAGAGAGAGAGAGAGAGAGAGAGAGAGAGAGAGAGAGAGAGAGAGAGAGAGAGAGAGAGAGAGAGAGAGAGAGAGGGGAGTGAGAGGGGGGAGAGAGAGGGGGGAAGAGAGGGGGGGAGAGAGAGGGGGGGAGGGAGAGGGGGGAAGAGAGAGAGGGGAAGAGAGAGAGGCGGGAGAGAGAGACAGGTGGGAGAGTCGGGGTAGAGGGAGCAGCGGGTGAGAGTGGGGGCGCGGGGAGGGTGTCAGAGGGTCTGGTGAAGGAGCACTGCCATTTGCGGGGCTGCTCCCTCCCTCTCTCTATCTATCTCTCCCTCCCTCTCTCTCTCTCTCTCCCACTGCCAGTGAGATCTGTGCCGCTGCTCCACTCTCATCCCCGGCCCTGTCTCACTCTAACGCAGCGAAATAAGAACAAACACAAGTGAAACGTCCCTCCTCACTCCCGCCGCCGCTCACCCCGGGGATGCAGGGCTACTGAACAACAACTACAACACTTGTGTTTGTTCCTATTTCGCTGCGGTCGAGGGAGACGGGGCCGGGGAAGAGAGTGGAGGAGCGGCACAGATCTCGCTGGCTCTTGGAGAGAGAGAGAGCGCGAGAGAGAGCAGCCCCCACAAGTGGCGACGCTCCTTCACCGGATCCTCTGACACCCTCCCCCTCCACCTTCCCGCTCTCACCCGCTGCTCTCTCTACCCCGACTCTCTCCCCCCCTCTAACTCTTCCCCCCTCTCTCTTCTCCCCTCTCTCTCTCTCTTCCCCCATCTCTCCCCCTCTTTTCTCTTCCCCCTCTTTCTCTCTCTCTTCCCCCTCTCTCTCTTCCCCCCTCTCTCTCTCTCTTCCATCCTCTCTCTCTCTCTTCCCCCCTCTCGCTCTCTATTCCCCCCTCTCTCTCTTCCCCCCCCCTCTCGCACTCTCTCTCCCAACGCCAGCGAGATCTGCGCCGCTCCTCCACTCTCTTCTCCGCTCCTCCACTCTCTTCCCCGGCCCCGTCTCCCTCTAACGCAGCGAAATAAGAACAAACACAAGTGTAGTAGTTGTTGTTCAAAAGCCCCGGGTGAGCTGCGGCGGCGAGGAGGGAAAAATAGGCGACAAAGACAAACATGTTCAACAATATTTCCAGACTTTTAATAAAAATATACATTATAAACTATGAAAATCTGCATGAATGAATACTTTTATCATAAAAAGTGAATTTTCAAGAAGATAAGGACCAAATGATAAATCCAAGGCCTTGAAAAACAATTTCAAATTCCAGGACTTTCAAGGACCATACGAGCCCTGCCCAACTGTTATCAGTCTCTCAAATAGTCCTCTTCTAAGCCAAGGGTGTATTCACGATCCCCCAACCTACCTCATTGTGACCCTTGCTCTCTTTTATTTGCAACACCATATTCTGCAAGGTATGATTGAACTCATGAATTAATGTTTTACCTGGATAGCACAAAAACAAAGTTTTCCATTGTATTTCGCTATACATGCCAATAGCAAACCAAAACTAATGCCCTTTTGAAGCAGTTGGAAGCATTAGAACACAGAAGTGAGAAGTTGAAAATATCCTTGAATACTCCACCTTTGGGTCCGGTATTTTGCACTTGGCTAATTACTCCATCTGGGCTGGACGCAATGCGGGAATTCACCTCTTGGAAGATGCTCTGATGTTGACCTCCAGGAGACTATGATATCACAGAGTGATCAGGGAATGTGGGAGCTTGTGTAGCTGTGTCATTGTTCTCTCTTGCAAAGGATGCATAAAAGGTACCGAGTTGATCTGTAAATGTTGCATCGTTGCCACTTATGCCACCCGGTTTCCCCTCTATAGGAGGCGATTGTGTGTAAGCCCTGCCACAGTTGTCGAGTCTCCGTTTGCGCCTCCAGCTTAGCCGAGAATCATCTCTTGGTGTTTGCAGTGACCTTTAGGAGGTCATACCTTGAATACTTGTACGAGTCTTGATTGGCAGCCCTGAACACCACAGTTCCAGCACTCAGTAGATTAAGAATTTCTTGGTTCATCTCGGGTTTCTGGCTGCGAAAGACTTGAAATGTTTTGTTGCTACGCACTCGTTCCACACATTTTTTATGAACTCAGTGACGACTGTGGCACATTCATTCAAGTTTGCTGACAAATCTTTGAACATGGCTCAGTCTACTGATTCGTAGCAGTTCCATAACAGCTCCTCAGTTATTTTTTAACTCACTGTTGAATTGTAACCACCTTTAATGGTCCTTTTTGGTATGAAGTATCACACCAAATTAATCCATCTACTTGACCCGTCATTCTGTCAAAATAGGCTCCTTGGATTCAACTGCCTCTTTGGTTTGATACTGTCTGAAAATTAATGGCTTTGTTTTGACTTGCTTAATTCAAGTTGTTGATGAAAATTAATTGCAGCAGGCGACTCAACGACAATCTATACTGCTTCATCAATTTTGCAAACAAGAAAAAAGGAACATACACAGTACAATGCATTAAGTTTGCTTTTAAAATCCTGGTGATCACATGATACAACAGTTGAACAGTTGATTTATTGAGGCAATCGATCTTTATTAAGTGGTCCACAACAAATGTCGGTACAAGACGAAAACCTCTGATGGTAGGAAGCTGAGAACCCCAATCACCTGTTCCTTCCATAATGCTCCACTTATTCACTACTTAATATAATTTTTTTGTTTCTAATCCTCTTCAAGATTTTAACTTGCATCATATCATATCATATATATACAGCCGGAAACAGGCCTTTTCGGCCCTCCAAGTCCGTGCCGCCCAGCGATCCCCGTACATTAACACTATCCTACACCCACTAGGGGCAATTTTTACATTTTACATTTACCCAGCCAATTAACCTACATACCTGTACGTCTTTGGAGTGTGGGAGGAAACCGAAGATCTCGGAGAAAACCCACGCAGGTCACGGGGAGAACGTACAAACTCCTTACAGTGCAGCACCCGTAGTCAGGATCGAACCTGAGTCTCCGGCGCTGCATTCGCTGTAAAGCAGCAACTCTACCGCTGCGCTACCGTGCCGCCCACAGTAGGGATGCATCTTTATAAATTTAACACATTCTGAAAAATGGCATAATCTTAACTTGTGTCTAACTGACATTTTGTAGCTATTTGATTAAAATCAATGAAAAGGCTTCAAAACGTTCTCATATCTCTCACTGGTTCTGGCTAGATACCGCCCACACTCAAAGGTGCGCTCATTTTTAATCCAAATGCTCCCCGAGTAACCGAATATATGAAAATCAATACCTATTACACTCCAATAATTATTTTGAAGCATGGAAATAAATTGTCAGTTGTTATATTTTACACTCAGTTATGAATTTTACCAGATATTAATCATAAAGTATCCTTTTACCTTACAAGACCTGTAGATGGCTTCCTTTAACTAAATTGTTAATATATTCAGGCACACACTTTTGCAGTCTATACTTGAGGTTATTTATCTTGAATGTCTAGTATTATTTCTTTGAAGTTATTCTATGTTCTTTATCAAACTGTTGTTGAACAATCCCTTCTCTTTGAATTTTTTTAACATTTCTTATTTCTCAAGTTTTTAATGCTACACACTTGACTTGCATGATCATAAATACACAAATTCCATTAGATTCTTTTCATGACCCTAACTACTTGAAATACTGCTTTTGATATCTTGTGAACCTGAACACATAAGTCTATGTACGCTTAGGCATTACCTGCTGATCCACACTTCATCATATCAGGCAGGTGCTGAACCACACCTTGGCCTTTTTCATTTCAGCAATCTGCAACAATAGGGCTTTCAAAGAAGTATAATGTCCCAAGATACCTCAGATGAAGGCAATCAGGCAAAAAATCTAACATTAAGTAAAAGCCAGTTTAGTATATGTGGCTAAATGCTTAATGAATTGCAGAATAAAATTACCATTGAAAAAGAACTATTAGAAGACTTAGAAAGCTTTAAGACTGGACAAATCCCCAGGGCCTGAGATATATGTGAGACAAGGGAGGATATTGCTACAGTTCTGACACAAATTTTCAAATCTTTGCCAACAACAGTCAAATGAGTGGAGAACGGTTAACGTGGTACCTTCGAAGGACAGCAGGGATAAGGCCATAATTATAAGTCAATTAATCTAAAGTCAGTGCAAGGAAAGTTACTGGGAAAAATCTGAGAATCACAATTAACAAATTTGGAGATACTGGAATTAAGTCAATAAAAGTTAACATGGCATTGCAAAGGGCAAATCATGTCTAATTAATTGGCTCCATATTTTTAGAAGATGAGCATAGTGCAGTTGATGTTTTCTTCATTATCTTCAATAAGGCCTTTGACAAGTCCCCTGTGGGACAAATTGTCCAAAAAAATCAAGAACATGGGATTGATGAACATGTGCCAATTGGATCTGAACTTAGCTTGGTCTTTAGAGGCAGAGGGTGAAGATAATACCTATTTTTACTATTGGTAGTCTGATCGACGATGTAGTGCAGGAATCAGTATTGGGACCCTACTGATCGTTATATCCATTAATTATCTAGATATGAATGTAGGAAATATGATTAATAAGCTTGTGAATGACAGGAAAATTGGTGGTGGTGCTGAAGAGGAGAAACCTCAGCAATATAACAAATTCAATGAGTTTATAAGATAGCAGAGAAACATCAGATGCGATTTAATCGTGGAAAAACACAAGATGCTGTATTTGTGAGGATGAATAAGGCTGGGATATACAGATGAATGATAGGACCTCAGTTCAAGGATCCCTGAAGAAAGCAAGATATAGATACCTCAGTTAAATGCGATATATGTTAAATGACAAAAATGTTGATAGGTTGGTTCGTAAGTTTGCCTACAATCCAAAATAAATGGAGTTGTGACAGTGAGGAAGGCTATCAAAATATACAGCAGGATACAGATCAGTTACAGATAATGGGTGGAGAAAAGACAGATGAAGGTTAATCCAGCCAAGTGTGATGTTGTGCAGGTCAAATGCAAAGGAAAGTATACAGTTAGTGACAGGATCCTTAACAGCATTGATTTACAGAGGGATTTTGGGGTCCAAATACACAGATGCCTGAAAATAGCAACACAAGTAGAGAGAGTGGTAAAGAAGGTGTACGATATACTTGTCTTCATAGGATAGGGCATTGAGTATAAAAGTCAGGAAGTCATATTGAGTCATATAGAAGTCATATACAGGGCGGCACGGTAGCGCAGCGGTAGAGTTGCTGCTTTACAGCGAATGCAGCACCGGAGACTCAGGTTCGATCCTGACTACGGGTGCTGCACTGTAAGGAGTTTGTACGTTCTCCCCGTGACCTGCGTGGGTTTTCTCCGAGATCTTCGGTTTCCTCCCACACTCCAAAGACGTACAGGTATGTAGGTTAATTGGCTGGGTAAATGTAAAAATTGTCCCTAGTGGGTGTAGGATAGTGTTAATGTACGGGGATCACTGGGCGGCACGGACTTGGTGGGCCGAAAAGGCCTGTTTCCGGCTGTATATATATGATATGATATGATATATGATATTGCAGATTTATGAAAAATTGGTTAACCCTTATCTTTAAATTTGCCTATGATACCACCATCATTGGCTGAAATACAGATAACAATGAGTCAGGATAAAGGAGGGAGATTGATCATCAGTGAACAGTGATAGAACAACAATTACTCTCAACATTAGCAAGACTAAGGAGTTGATAACCTCAGGAAGAGAAAGCCAAGGGACCATGCACATGTCTTTATTGGCGGGATCGCAGTGAGGAGAGTCAACAGCTTTAAATTATAAATTGACTCCAATCTTAAATATTATACACAAATAGCTCAAAGTTAACGGCATTGTTTCAAGCTCAAAAATTCTAATCCCACCTGACAAATGGCCTATCTCCCAAAAAGCAATGCACAAACTGTCTGGTCCATTGGATTTGCACAAAAGCAACACTAAGCTATCAAAGGACAACACAGTTTTAAAAATGTCAGAAATTAAATAATAAGATCATATCTGCAATGTACAATGTATTCTTAGGCCAATGAACCGTTGGTTACGTCAGTTACAAACCTGATATTGATAACTTCTGAACCACTGCTTTAGGTCCCAGTCCCATAGGATCATCTGTAAAATATAAAATAAATGGCTATTAACAGATTATTGGTGGACAATATTTAAATCACAGAACAATTTATCTTATTTTGATATGTTGTGTTCACTTGCACGTGGCCACGATACAAAGCGTTTTCAACTTAGATTGACAAGGTGAAGACAGCAGGACTGAGGAAGAGGCTTTGAGGTGCAGCATCAAAAGAAGCCCTATTCAGCCCAGATAGACACACAATGCTGGAGTAACTCAGTGAGCCACACAGCACCTCTGGAGAGAAGGAATGGTCAGCCCAACTGAACGTACACCAGAAGAGACTCACCTCAACTCACATACATCAGCAAGCAGTTTCCATTACTTTCTCCCTCCAGCTGCCTGAAAAGAATCTTCACTTTTCTCTTCCACTATTCTATATGTAGGTCAGTAACACATTTTATTTTGTTCAGACAACTGGAAAGATTCCTGTTGGATGTACTGCTGACATCTCTCTCAGAAAAATTATCATTCAGGATCACCCGTTACCTTTGAGAGCTTCTATACAATAGCTATTTTCTTTACCTGCCTGGTTAATATTTTGCAACCTCTAAACCCAAATAAATGTGTTAGAAAGGCTATTTTCCTAACTTTCCCCCATGCTCTGCAACCGCTCTCTCCCAATATTCTCATTCTTCATCACTCTCTCCATTTTGTCTTCCCATTTTTCTTTATTCATTCACTTTATCCCACCTCTTCCCCTCTCTCACCTATCTTCTACTCACAATTCAGTTTACAATATTATATTAGCAATTTCAGTTATTTCCGAATACTATTGCAAAAAAAATAATGCCATAAAAATTTATCATATTTCCAGATAATTCCATTTGCCAGTGATGGCATTAAAGTGTAAAGGAGGAAGGGAATCCTAGGGTTAATGCGCATGTCACAGGGGAGATGGATGATGAAATATGTATTTAGATTACATGCTGTAGAAATTTGTTAGGTTTATCTTAAGTTGCAAGCTAAGGACGAACAGAGGGTGCCGTTAAACCACAAAGGAGAAAACTGAAGATAGAAGAATAGGGGACTGATAAGAGGGACAGGGAACTGATACCAAGTAACAAGGATAGGGAATATGACTAGTCATGATAGGACACTTGACCATTGCTACCGAGTAAGTAGTCGGCAATTGAATGTTTTTGCTACTGAGTAAGTAGTCGGCAATTGGATAGAGCAAACTAAAAAAGTTTGTTATAAATTAAGATGGGGAACAATATGGATAAGAGTGATGGGGGAACGCCCGTGCAACACATGTGTTATTTGAATCCAAGAAATAACGAAGATTATAGACATAGGTTAACCAAACATTTGGGTGATGCGTCTTGGCCAGTTGGATGAACATGGAATGTAGAAACTGTTACAAAGGGCAGAAATGTTAATTTGGAAAAAAGATGCAGGAAAGAAATGGAAGAAATTAATTAAAGAATGGAAGGTGCTCCAGATAGAGTGTCAGTGGGCAGAGGAGAAAAACAAAAGAACTAAAAAGGAAAGCGCTTGGAGCATTGATAAAAAAGAACTCAGAACAAAAACAATTTGTAGTTAAGAAAAAAACCTGGTACCAGTAAATCCTCTGGAGACCCTATGTCTAGCATGACGACCCTCTTTGCTAGTGAAGATGAGGAGGGTCCCACATGGAGGAGACCTCCTCTATACATCCCACCAGTAGGTGCCGGTTGCCTTTATTGAAATGCAGGCACCATTAGCGGCTCCCTCATAACCCAAAATTCCGATGGGGGAAGCCAGGGAAGTAAGGGCACGAGACCGAAAAGATGCAGGTGCGGGAACAGAATTTGAAGAAGAGGAGGATGGGAAAGACAGGGGGAAAGCGGAGGCAGCGATGTCTAGGGGCGAAGTACTGCAGGAAGGAGGAGAATACGACATTCCCATTGCGAAGATGTGAAAACCAGAAAAAGGTGAAAACAAGGAATGGCTTATCCACTCCATACAGTAGTTAACCCAAGAGAAGGGCAGGATCAAGATCCCACTATAGAAATCTAGTCAGTATGGAAGCCACATGAAATGTGAATGATCCGCGATAAAGCCCCCAACAGGGAGGAGAACCCACAGGGATTTGTAGATTATATCTGCTCAACAGTGGAATTTTACAAAGCAACTGAGAGAGATATCTGGTCAATGACCTCCTCCCTGTTGTCTCTGGCAGAAAAAGCAAAATGGAAAAATTTAATGGGACACCAGACATGGGAGGCATTAAAGGCCACCTACCAAAATACTCCCAATAATTGCATTGAATTTATGTTGAGACATTTGATGGACTGCTTTAAAAAAAACATCAATATGACGATAATAATTGATTGTAAGCCATTTCCTAAAGAATCGTGCCACGAATATTTGGATAGATTTACCACCACTTATCGCTCGCATGCCAGCGACGTTAACTTTAATGCTGGACGGTTATCCCCACAGTTTAATGCAATACTTATGAATTGTTTGCCACTGAAAATACAAGCCATGATAAACACCAACTTAAACTGGGCCGACAATGGATCCCTGATGTAGCCCTATATACAAAACATTTATCACCGCTAGCCTCTGCAAAAGCAGCACGACAATTTACCCTCACTGAAGAGCCATCAAAAGCTTTTGCTGCCTTAAAACAAGCTGTGGCTTTGGCACCCGCCATAGGAAGATCATTTTATGACCGTCCATTTCAGCTCTATGTCACCATTATCCAAGACTGCGCATCTGCCGTATTGACACACCGACATGGCGATGTCAAACAACCGGTGGCATACCTTTCGGTCAGGTTAGATGCAGTAACTCGCGGATAGCCCCCATGCGTCCAGATCTTACCTGAATTACCCGCTACTATCTCGGCCGCCGCAAACATTATTATGCATCAACCGGTTACTGTATTTACAACCCACTGTGTAGCTGCATTAATGAATGCGGGCCAAACCAAATACCTCACCCAGGCACAATTGGAACGGTATGAGTCGACACTTTTAAATAATCCTAACCTGGCATTTCAGCATTGTTCTACAGTTAATCCATCAGCATTTTTGACGCAGCCACCAGAGTATTGCAAAGACCCACCACATGATTGCAAACAACCCAATGACATTCTAACCAACACCAGAGAGGGACTTTCTGATGTGCCGTTAGAGAAAGCCCAATCAATGTGGTTTGTGGATGGATCAGCCAGAGACGGGCCAGCGAGCATCTGGTTATTTTATTGTAACTGAAGCACATATTGTCCTTGAGGAAGGACGATTCCAAAACCCCCTGCCAGCACAAGAAGCTGAACTCTTTGCGCTAAATCGTACATGCATTCTAGCCAAGGACAGATGCATCAATATCGATACAGACTCCAGGTATGCATTCGGAGTAGCCCATGACTTGAGCGCTATGGCAACACCGAGGATTTCTCACTTCTGCAGGAACACCAATCAAGAATGCCCTATTCATCCGTAACCTCCTCAAGGCTCTTCTCCTGCCAAAACAATTGGCCATTATAAAATGTAGCGCCCATACAGGGGGAGACAATCCCGTCTCCAAGGGAAATGCCCATGCAGATCAGGTAGCCAAGGATGCAGCCTGTAGATCACATAACTTGGTACCCCAGGAAGTACAGTATTAGTGAATAGAATGGTCTTGCCAGACATGAGGGAGGTTCAGGAATTACAGAGGGATGCCTCTGCACATGAGAAACAACTATGGAAACAAGAGGGATGCGCCATTGATTCCACCACGGGACTTCGGCTCCCCCCCCCCCCCTTTGTGTACCTGATACATTCTTACCCACCCTTCTAACCTATATCCACTGCCTTACACATGCTGGAAAGGAGGGAATGATTAGGATGATGAAGGAAACGTGGTGGCATCCAAAAATTCAGCAGGAGGCCCTAAAACAAGCCTCCGAATGCAGGATTTGCCAGAAATCCAACCCAGGCAAACCTATTAAAGTACCCTCCGGGGTGACACCGATGCCAGCACGACCGTTTGAATGTATTCAGATTGATTTTATTGAAATGCCATGGACCCATTACTATAAATATTGCTCAGTGATATTGGATTTGTTTAGTAGGTGGATTGAAGCTCTACCAACCGACATGGCACAAACACTGCTAATCCGGGTGTTGGTCCTGGGAATGGCCCAGATGACCTGGACTAATATCTTTTTGTCTATGAGTTATGAGTTGGCTAGCAGGGGGAATGGCAGTAACTGTTGGGTGTGCACTCAGGTTCCCCACAACAGCAGGGAAGGCGTAGCACTAGTGCCAATACCCCTAAATCTAACTGAAAGGCTGGCCCTACTCTATTTTTGCACCACTACAGCATCTAGTAGTTGCCGAATGATCAAGCCGCGGGTAAATGGGACCCGTAGGTATGGAGGACCCAAGTATGATCATTTTAAAGGATGGTACACACCCCCATTTGAACCAGGGCGGAAGGTGAATGAAACTAGAGTAAGGAAGATACCCCAGTTAAAGATAGCAAGTAATTTTTATACACCGATAAACACCACGTGTCATTGCAACAACCCAGGGAAAGGAGTATATTTGGGAAATAGGTCTTGTACCACAATCTCTTCTCTGGGACCACCACAACTAGAAAATGGAACATGTGGGTCATGGGCATACCTTTGGCTGCCAGGGATGCCACCGGGAGACCACAGCATTTGGGAAAGGAAGTGGGGAAAGAAATACCACCGGAACGGGTGCTGCTATACAGCCTATGTTGTTCCTTATATATCCCTTACGAATCCTCCAATATTACTGATCTAACTGTCCACATTACTAAGGAAGTAGAAAGGATCCATAAAGTAGGAGCTGACATACATGGGTATAAACAGGGAGGTCGAGAATGGTGGCCGTTTAGCATGTTTGGAGGAATATGGGGAAGTATAGTTCACTATGGATCTATTATACTGCTGATTATTGTACTGGTTTATGTACTGAAATGTTTGAAGCCTTTGTTATGTACAAATCCGGGACTAATGTTATCATGAGATGATAAAAGGAGGGAATGTAAAGGAGGAAGCGAATCCAAGGGTTAATGCGTATGTGACAGGGGTGATGAATGATGAAATATGGTGTATTTAGATTACATGCTGTAGAAATCTGTTTTGGTTTATCTTAAGTTGCAAGCTAAGGACTAACAGAGGGTGCCGTTAAACCACAAAGGAGAAAAACGAAGATAGAAGAACAGGGGACTGATAAGAGGGACAGGGAACTGATACCAAGTAACAAGGATAGGGAATATGACTAGTCATGATAGGACACTTGACCATTGTCTGCAAACCTGCTTGTATGCTTATGTAGCTTCTATATTGTTGAGAGGAGAAATACTAATGGCTCATAAGGATGAGACTGATAAACTGAAACTTGTAATCCTTGGAAAAATCACAGAACATAACAATTACTGGAAAAAGCTATCTGTAAGACAATAGGAGTTGCTTCTTGGGAGTTATTTGGAAGAGTGACTAAGGCTATTATGTGCCTTGAACAGTATATAAGAAATTGTAAAATGCTGTATTTTTGAGTGTGGCCACGAGGGGTTACCAGTATGTAAGCATACTGATCTCTCTCCCACTCCCGCATCCGTAATAAAGACTGGTGTTGTATCTGAGTTGACTAATGTGCTTTGTTGCCTCTTAGCGTGAACTGAACTTTTGCAAAAGAGCCAAGGATGTTTTAATGTCTTGTTTATTCCAAGTTACACAGCAAAATCCCAGGCCATAACCTCGCATAAAAGCTAACTAATAAAGAATGCTTTTAAGCTTTCACTACACTCAGAGAAAAGTTTTCATCCTACTTGAAGCTTGTTAATTCCATTAGTTTGAATTCTTTTCGTGGCTTTCTGTGTGAGAAAGACAGCATCTTTTCAAACATTTGCAATTCATGCACAGTTCAAAATAGCCACTGAAACCACAATGTAACGTCAATCATTACATTCAAAGACACGATCAGGACCAATTACGTCAATTGGGGTTGTTTTCGTGTTATCATTGCGAGCAGAAAAATGTGCAACATGAGTGCACAATGCTGCACCCAATACCAGATCAACATTTAACCATTTTAAATAGCCCTTTCATTTTTAGAATGGCCTGCATCATAATCACATTTGTAGCACAATCCAAAGGCAATAACTTTTATTTTCAAATTTAAAATTAATATTTACACATTTCACTAAGGAGTTGCAATCAAGTTTATCCACAAATGTTTTTGTTTGATGCCCAAGTGCACATTCTTCATGAACTAACCCACTTCCTTTTACAACTGGACCCCTGACCTTCTCATGAGCAGACCTCTATCAGTGTGGATCGGTAACAATATCTCCTCCTCACTGACCAGGAACACAGGCTTACCAAGGCTCTGTGCTTATGCTCTGCTCTACTCTCTTTATAACTACGTCTGTGTGCTCAAGCACAGCTCCAAAGCCATTTACAAATTCGTCAACACAACTGTTGTTGGCCGAATCACAGGTGGTAATGAGTCAGTGCACAGGAGAGATAGAACACTTGGTTGTGTGGTGCTACAGTAATCGCCTCTCGCTCAATGTCAACAAAACCAAGGAACTAATCATTCACTTCAGAAAGGGGAAGTCAATAGACAATAGATAATAGGTGCAGGAGTAGGCCATTCGAGCCAGCACCGACATTCACTGTGATCATAGCTGATCATGCACAATCAGTACCCCGTTCCTGCCTTCTAAAGCCCCATATCCCCTGACTCCGCTATCATTAAGAGCTCAATCTAACTCTCTCTGGAAAGCATCCAGAGAATTGGCCTCCACTGCCTTCTGAGGCAGAGAATTCCGCAGCTTCACAACTCTCTGAGTGAAAAAATTCTACCTCGTCTCCGTTCTAAATGGCCTACCCCCAGTGATGGAAATGGGGGGGTACACAGGGGGACGGCGTTCCCCTAGTTTTCAATTTCCGCTGTTGGCGGTTGTGCAGCAGATAATAGAGCAGAACAAGATAGACCACTCGACCCTAAAAAACGTCATACATCAAGGCGCCATTTTAGTAGGCAGAAACTTGCAGAAACATTTAAAAAGAAAAAGAACAAAAATCTGTGAGTTGATAGATGAGATATATTCTGCATTTTAATGGTATCATCACACATACTGTTCCCCCAAAACACTGACTACACTGCGAAAGGCATAGCGGACAGTGGGGTTTGCTTCCTAAAATGGCTCCGTTGTGGACTGCACTTCAGCTGAGGTGATGTGGACAGACAGAGCGCTCCGCTCTCTTGGGCGGCAGCAAAGATACTAGAGGAGCAAGATGGACCAGTCTGTTGAAATCGCCTGTACTGAAGTGTAGTACGCAACGGAGCGGAACGGCCGCCATTTTAGTAAGCAAAACCCTCCGTTCGCTCTGCCTATGCCAAGTTTCTGCCTACTAAAATGGCGCCATGACTTACCACGGTTTTTCGGGTCAAGTGGTCTATCTTGCTCCTCTAGTATCTTTGGGCGGCAGAACGCGGCCCGGGGCGGGAGCAGGCGGCTGGGGGCCGGAGCAGCGGGGCCTGGGCCTGGAGTGAGCCTGGAGCCCGGGGCCGGGGCCGGAGCAGTGGTGAGGCCTGGAGCCTGGGGCCAGAGGGAGCAGGACCCAAGGCGGGCTGCGGTGAAGCCTGGAGCCCGGGGCCGGGGCTGGAGCAGCGTGCAGTGGTGAGGCCTGGAGCCCGGGCTGGAGCAGCAGGCTGCGGAGAGGCCTGGGGCCGGGGGCCGGAGCAGCGGGCAGTGGTGAGGCCTGGAGCCTGGGGCCAGGGCCGGAGCAGTGGGCAGTGGTGAGGCCTGGAGCCCTGGGCCGGGTGCAGCAGGACCCACACCGGGCAGCAGCGGGAGAGGAGGCGGCCTAGAGCGGCGCCGGGTTCGGAGCCGGAGCCGGTGAGTGCGCCCCTACACCCAGACCCCAGACCACTAAATCGTGAGTGGTGAATATTTTATTGTGGGTGGGTTTTATTTAGCAAAACATAGTGCAAGCGGAAATATATTATTATATATCACTATCAAATTTTATTATATATCACTATCAAATATCTATAAATTTCAGATTTGTGTACCCCTGTGAAAATGAGCATACTGAGATACTTTAAAAGACAGCATCTTCAGATCGATGAAGAAATAAATGATAATGAAAACACTCAGCCAGAAAAAAAGGCAAAATTACTTGAAAATTATAATGTAACTGATGCAGTTGTTTCGCCTGATGCTGCATGTGAAGACATTTCAAAAGATATTGAAAAATGTGATCTTCCAGACTGTTGGACACAAGAAATGGATGAAGCAAAAACAGGTCGAGTTTTTAGAACTGTATATAATATTGTACACAAAGGTAGGCCCTACACAGATATGTCTTCTGATATTGAACTGCAAGAAAGAAACGGCATCGACTTAGGGTACGTTCTACACTCTCGTAAGTCATGTGCAGATGTTTCTCACCACATAGGGAACCAGATGCGAAAGACAGTGGTGGGAAATATAATTTCAAAACAATCTAAAATGTCTATTATGATTGATGAATCTACTACTATTAATGGGAAAACTGGTCTAGTAGTCTGCTTGAGAGCAGCAGTTGGTGAATCTTCCCAACCTATATCATTCTATTTTGACTTTGAACATATGAAACTTGGTGCAAATGCAAAATCTATATATGATGGGCTTCTAAGTTGCTTACAAAGAGGTGGTTTTTCAATACAGTACCTAAAAGAAAAGGTGATATCACTTGTAATTGATGGTGCATCAGCAATGTTAGGACGAAATGCAGGGGTTGCAAAACGATTTCTTGATTATTTCCCTAATGCAACTGTTTGGCACTGTGCCAGGCACAGGCTTGAACTCAGTGTAGGTGATGCTATAAATGAAGTTGCAGGTTTGAATCATTTTCAGATATTTTGTGATAAATTGTATTCCTTATATCATAGGTCTCCTAAGAATCAGGATGAGTTAACTGCATGTGCTGAGGCTCTTCACTGTCAACTGTTGAAAATTGGTCGTGTTTTCAGTGTGAGATGGGTTGCTTTGTCTTACTGAACTGTAAAGGCAATGTGGTAGTGACAGAGGAACTGGAGGAAATCCACATTAGGCAGGAAAAAGTTTTGGGTAGACTGATGGGACTGAAGGCTGATAAATCCCCAGGGCCTGATGGTCTGCATCCCAGGGTATTTAAGGAGGTGGCTCTAGAAATTGTGGACACATTGGTGATCATTTTCCAATGTTCTATAGATTCAGGGTCAGTTCCTGTGGATTGGAGGGTAGCTAATGTTATCCCACTTTTTAAGAAAGGAGGGAGAGAGAAAACGGGAAATTATAGACCAGTTAGTCTGACACCAGTGGTGGGGAAGATGCTGGAGTCAATTATAAAAGACGAAATTGCGGAGCATTTGGATAGCAGTAACAGGATCGTTCCGAGACAGCATGGATTTCCGATGGGGAAATCATGCTTGACTAATCTTCTGGCATTTTTTGAGGATGTAACTAGGAAAATTGACAGGGGAGAGCCGGTGGATGTGGTGTACCTCGACTTTCAGAAAGCCTTCGACAAGGTCCCACATAGGAGATTGGTGGGCAAAATTATAGCGCATGGTATTGGAGGTAGGGTACTGACATGGATAGAAAATTGGTTGACAGACAGAAAGCAAAGAGTGGGGATAAATGGGTCCCTTTCAGAATGGCAGGCAGTGACTAGTGGGGTACCGCAAGGCTCGGTGCTGGGACCGCAGCTATTTACAATATACATTAATGACTTGGATGAAGGGATTAAAAGTACCATTAGCAAATTTACAGATGATACAAAGCTGGATGGCAGTGTGAACTGTGAGGAAGATGCTATGAGGTTGCAGGGTGACTTGGACAGGTTGTGTGAGTGGGCAGATGCATGGCAGATGCAGTTTAATGTGGATAAGTGTGAGGTTATCCACTTTGGTGGTAAGAATAGGAAGGCAGATTATTATCTGAATGGTGTCAAGTTAGGAAAAGGGGATGTACAATGAGATCTGGGTTAATTCCCGGAATGGCGGAACTGTCATATGTTGAAAGACTGGAGCGACTAGGCTTGTATACACTGGAATTTAGAAGGAAGAGAGGGGATCTTATCGAAACGTGTAAGATTATTAAGGGGTTGGACACGTTAGAGGCAGGAAACCGCAGGAGATGCAACACCTGTCCCTTTACCTCCCCCGTCAACTCCATCCAAGGACCCAAAGTCTTTCCAGGTGAGACAGAGGTTCACCTGCACCTCCCCCAACTTCACTTATTGTATCCGCTGCTCTAGATGTCAATTTCTTTACATCGGCGAAAACAAACGCAGTCTCGGCGATTGTTTCGCTCAACACCTTCGCTCAGTCCACCTTAACCAATCTGATCTCCCGGTGGCTGAGCATTTCAACTCCCCCTCCCACTCCCAATCTGACCTTTCTGTCATGGGCCTCCTCCAGTGCCATCGTGAGGCCCACCGGAAATTGGAGAAACAGCACCTCATATTTCGCTTGGGCAGCTTGCAGCCCAGCGGTATGAACATCGACTTCTCCAACTTTAGATAGTTCCTCTGTCCCTCTCTTCCTCCCACCCCCCCCCCCCCCCCCCCCCCCTTACCAGTTTTCCCTCTATCTTCCTGTCTCCACCTATATCCTTCCTTTGACATCCCCACTGACATCAGTCCGAAGAAGGGTCTCGGCCCGAAACGTCACCCATTCCTTCTCTCCTGAGATGCTGCCTGACCTGCTGAGTTACTCCAGCTTTTTGCTGAATCTATAGAACATTAGAAAATGATCACCAATGCGTCCACGATTTCTAGCGCCACCTCCTTAAGTACTCTGGGATGCAGACCATCAGGCCCTGGAGATTTATCATCCTTCAGTCCCATCAGTCTACCCAACACCATTTCCTGCCCAATGTGAATTTCCTTCAGTTCCTCCATCACCCTAGGATCTCTGGCCAATCTGGGAGATTGTTTGTGTCTTCCTTAGTGAAGACAGATTCAAAGTACCAGTTCAACTCGTCTGCCATTTCCTTGTTCCCCATAATAAATTCACCTGCTTCTGTCTTCAAGGGACCCCCATTTGCCTTAACTATTTTTTTCATCGTCACATACCTAAAGAAGCTTTTACTATCCTCCTTTATATTATTGGCTAGCTTACCTTCGTACCTCATCTTTTCTCCCCGTATTGCCTTTTTAATAATCTTCTGTTGCTCTTTAAAAGTCGTGGCGTTAGCAGCTTGAAATTGCACAGAGGTGTCATCAAGAAGACATACCAGTGCCTCTATGGTCTTGGACATTTAATAAGATTCAGCATATCACTGAATGTTTTAACAAACGTTTACAGATACAATGTAGAAAGTATCCTGACATGACATGACCTGGTTTGATAATTCCAATCCACAGGAACACACCATCAAAAGCATATACAGGTATTACGAGGTATTGCTCACGAAGGAAGCATCTATCAACAAATATCCCAGCATCTGGGCCATGCCCTCTTCTCATTGCTCCATCAGGCAGGTGGCACAGAAACCCCACACCACCAGGTTCAAGGACAGCAAGGACAACCAATGACCTGAACGTAACTCATCC
Source organism: Rhinoraja longicauda (assembly GCF_053455715.1). NCBI lineage: Eukaryota > Metazoa > Chordata > Chondrichthyes > Rajiformes > Arhynchobatidae > Rhinoraja > Rhinoraja longicauda. The sequence goes on from NC_135970.1 coordinate 3,350,769, forward strand.
ATTTCCTCCAGAGATACTGCTCGACCCGCTGAATTACTCCAGCACTGTGTGTGTTGCTCAAGATTGCAGCATGTGCAGTTCTGATGTTTCTCCACTTTCCAACAAACATTGCATCATCTTTGAATCAACCTGCACAATCATAATCCTACCTTGGAAACAGAACGTGTCTACCTCTTGCGCCATGGACTAGCTTTCTAATTGTATTTTGGATTATTGCACTAATGTTTTGATTCTTTGCAGTCTTTTTCTTTCCACGGTCTTGTATAATTTATGTTTTGTGTGTTGTTTGAGTCTGTGCCTGTGATTTTCTTTAACCTATTATTTGAGACAAGAATAGTGACATTGTGGACATGGCTCATCTGCCCGCATTAATTTGTCATATTATCAAATCACTCAACATTCAACACCATCCAAGGTACATGTTATGAGTGGCCAACTGCAGGGTCAGGCATGTTTGTGAATGTCTGCAAAACATCGCAGTCTTAGTTTAAAACTGTTAACTCTAACGGGACAAGGAACTTGACTGGGAAAAATGTCAGGGTTGATAAGTGGAATTAATAGCCATAAAGAATCAATGGCTAGAGCAGCACCAAGCAGATCACACCCCATTATCCAGCAACAGGTTGCTTTGTGAAAATAGACTTTGGCAGGGTTACAAAGGTTATAGTGTGAATAGAAAATATCATCTGTTCTCATACCCTCAACCACTGAAAACTCCAAACTTATTTGAAAGATATCAATGCACCACATGTTCCACCTCAGTGACATCCAATGGTTTAGTCATGGCAAAATGCTCAAAAGATTGAGACTTGCACACCGAAATTTAATTTAAAAATTGCATTAAAAAATTAAGTTGTGAAACTCAGCACATAAATGATGTGAACATTAAACTGCAGTTAGCAAGGGGCAAACTTGGTCTTTTTCCAGCTTGTGTAACTCTCACATGAAGTCAAACTGTGGGAATGGAATCTGCAAGGGATTCAGAAATGCTAAGGGTTGTCAAGGATCAAGATAATTATTCCCCAAAAATCCAGTAAGTCCACAGACATGATGGACATACAGCTTTTTTTTAAATCACTTGCTATCAGTGTTGATTCAGCACCAAAATCTCTACAAATGGAAGTCATTGATCTCCAGATAAATAATGCTTTCAAAGACAAGGTGATTTAACTGCATTCTACAAATAACTCAATTGATATATATTTTTTAATATCTGGAACATTTGTGTTTCATTTCTACATTCAGCAGCACTGTGGATAACAGACATTTTCGCAAATGACAATGGCCAATAAATTCAGATCAAACCTGTTCAATAATCAATTTACACACTGAAGTGTGCATTGCCATCTCCATGCAGCTCGACACAACGGCCGCTCTGATCACTGGGAAGCTAGCACATAAATCATACTGACGGTATTGGAGAATATTTCTTCCATCAGCCCACAAAGGTACATGCTTGTCTTCGGCCTTTATAAATAATAGATTCCCACCACAGAATATAAAGTCTCAGAAAATGAATGATTAAGATGGTGAAGTGTGTATCAGTGGGCAACTTTGGCCTGGATGGTATCCAGCTTATCGATGCCTCTGCCAAGTTCCTCATGTGAACTTGAGGAACTTCCTCACCTGAGAAAAAGGGCTGCATTTCAATTTTCCAAAATGTAAAGTCACATCATCTGTGCATGCATCAAGAAATGCAAGCCGATTAAAAAGTTTATTTTTTCCCCACAAAAAAAATCTGTAAGAGCAAATTTTATTCAGTGTTTTAAACTTCTGTGGAGTGAATTCTGTAAAGGTGAATTTGCATTATCTGAACAGCCATGACACAAGGTCACATGTATATTTATGGAGGTGGTAAATGGGTTTCCAGACACAATACATCAAGGCGTGTAGGGAGAGAGCTGGGATATAGTATTGATGGTAGATAAGCCACAATCATATTGAATGGCAAAGCAGAATTGGAGGGACAGCTCTATTAAGTATCTTTCGATGAACTAATACAGAATAAAAACTAATTAACTGCAAGCTGATTTTAAGAAGTTTTCCTTTACTCTTTTCTACATTTAATCACTTCCAAGTTATTTAGCCATTAGTTTCTTCTGTGACTGAAAACCAATTATTTCCATTAACCTATCATTAAAGCTCATATCCATTTTTTTCCATGGTCAAACTGAAATGCTAATTTTTTTCTCATTATTTTTGGCTTGCGTTAAATTTTATCTAACTCTTAAGACTAATTTATCTCAAAATGTTGTTTCAATTCTAAGAGGAAATGTATTATAAGATTGATTCCATGCGGTCTCAGATTTATACCATTTCTTTTATTCCAAATAAAATCAATACTGTACAAATAATTAGACTGAATGGAATGAAGATCGTTGAAGATGCCTCAACACCATTGACAATGATATAATCAACAACAGTAGACATTTTCATCTCTCCCATGTTGCCAGATTGAATTTACAGTGAGCAGTGAAGCAATGGTGTTACCATTAATCTCAAATCAAAATTGCCCAAAACATTCTCCCGCATTCCAATACCTGTCACTGTCAGAATCTAATGCAATTACAGGCATTTGACAGCTGTGTAATCGTCAAGTTGGTTGAGAAAACAAGTTAAGTTTCCTCACAGATGACAAACCAAGGTGGAAGAAAATATAAATTAATAACTTTAAAATTATGTTTAAAATTATGATTCACTATATTTTAGATTTATGTGAAAGAATACAATCCACAAAATTAAGCCTACGAGGACTAGAGCACATGCATTAATTGTACAATAAACACTCTTATAGACCTCATGCAATAGATTAAAAGATTTCCAGATAATTTTCTTTTAAGACAAACATCAAGCATCAGCTGATGTGCCTTGATTCCATTGGAGAAAGTTTATACTGTAAAGTTTGTCAGTGAAGGTCAAACAAGGACAAAACCTTCAAGATTTATACAGCAAATTATGTATGCATGGAAATCAATTTCACAGAGTATATGGAGTGAACGTCTGCAGCCTTGTAATCAATACTGCAGCAAAATCCATGATCAAAAGGAAACAATATAATTACACATATTTGGAAAATTTTGTATAAGCCAAAGTACAGATTTAAGGTCACAAGATTAAAGTCCAAAACTATTTGTAAGGTTTTTCACATTTCACTCACACTGTAAATCTTAGGATCGCAAAACAAATGGAAAAAAATAGTTCTTCGATCATGCAATGGTTTAGTTCCTGAGAAACCTTGCTAAGTTATGTTATAAAAATCAATTGTATCCATGGGAAAAGGGGAGTAAAGGGCGAGATAGTTTCTGACTTGAAATTTTATGTTTGTTACTGCAAATTCAAAATACCAAAGACTGTAATTTTTACTTTTTTATTACCCAAGATAGTTTTTCTGATCAAGATCATGCAGTAACCAAATGCGCCCCACGTAATTCAAATAGTGTTCCCCAATTCATTAATTGCACTATATCCATTTAGCATTGTGGAAACAAACATTACAACACAGCTAATTGTGATAATTAACTATTTACGGTGGTGCCATAAGTGGCAGCCTCGCCAACAGCCTGTCTCGTCCCTTTCTTCTTTTGTTGCTTTTAGTCTGTTTTATTTGTAAGCTTTGGTGTATCTTTAGTATTTGTATTATGTGGGGGGTGGGGGGTGGGGGGGGGAAGTTCGGGAGAAACTTTTTTGTCTCTTCCCTCGACTTTTTCTGTATTGTATTTCCGTCCGCACTGTGGCCTAACATCACGGAGCTGGCAGTCCCTTGTTAGGGATTGACTTCCGGGAGCTCTAACCACAGGAGCTCGACCGCCCCGATCGCGGGAGCCTCAATCGCCCCATTGCGGGGGCTTCGATCGCCGACCGTGGAAGCTTCGATTGCCCCGATTGCAGATTTTTCGATCGCCCCGACCGCGAGAGAAAAAGAGGAAGAAAGTAAAAGGTATTCGCCTTCCATCACAGTGGGGAACGTGAGCTCACCGAAAAACAAGATGGACATGCTGCCTGCGCTGGTGAGGACTCGGAGGGATTGCCGTGAGTGCAGTGATCTCGGTGTTTGCGGGGACATTGCGCCATAAGAACATGCTGGAGTCTGGTGCGAGTGTGGAGGGCTTTCTGACCTCGTGTGGACAGGGACTGCAGAGAGAGTGACAGCGGTCAGTACAACTCTGGTCACATCATGGTGAAGGAGCGTGTGTGTGGCCCCGACATTGAACTGATGGCTGTGGGTCTCCACTTATGCTGTGTGGCCTAGGGATTCTCACACGCCGCTATGGTGGCTGTTTATGTTTAATCTTTATGTAGTTTTGTATCTTGTTGCTTTTTTGGTTTGACTGCACAAATTTCACTGTACCTCTGTACACATGACAATAAAGGACCATTGAACCACTGAACCATTGAAACATGACAATATTTTTCAATGGATAAGTTAACCGGCTTGACATAGCATCGTCCAAATTTCCACTCACGATCATTTCATAAACATCAATGTTTGTTACATGGATAGGAAAGGTTTGGAGGGATAAAGCCCAAACACGGGGAAATGGGACTAGCTTAGAGAGGGCTTCTTTGTTCATGTACACATCTATGCCATTATTATTGGGTCGAAAAAAGATAGATAGTTCCGAGAGTTCCTTTGAAATAGTGATGATTGATGGGAAACTTTCAGCGCTGGGACTAATGACTTTTTATCAATGCTGGAATGGAAGTTAGTCAGGAAAAGCGATCAGTATAAGGCGGTTCCAATTAATTTAAGATGAGCTTCATGTAAAATGTCACCACTCCAGCGCCATCTTTTCTTTTTAATCTTGTTTTATCTATAAAGACAATGACCTGGCTTGCTCTTCCATCTCCACCTACTCTCCCCTGCTCATAGTTTATAACCATGTATTCAGTGAAATGTATTCATCTCATCCCTTTCCGTCATCCATTGACCCAAACAACCCTTCCAGGTGGAGTAATTCAGAATGTGGTCTCCTCCCCCTTGAATAAATCAAATGCAAATTGAGTGACCACTTTGCAGAGTAACTGTTTAGTCCACAAGGGTAGCCCTGAGTTTTCAGCAACTCATGTTCATTTTGCATCTAGTCTGACTTCTGTTTATGGCCTCTTACATTTTCCAACAAGACGCAATGATGGGCGATTTTGTGAACGAGTTGGGCCGAAGAGTCCATTCCTATGTTGTATGACTCTGACTCTATCAATGTATAATTATACTGAGGTAGAAACTCAGCAAGAAATCATACACAAGTAAAAATTTGTCTTCAGCCAAATGCACCAAGCACATTTACAGAAAGTACCAGATCAGTGGTGGGAAAGATGCTGGAGCCAATTTTTAATAACAGCACATTTGGATAGCAGTAAAAGGATTGGTCCAAGTCAGCATGAATTTATGGAGGGGAAATCCTGCTTGACTAATCTTCTGGAATTTTTTGAGGATGTGACAAAAAGAATTGATGAAGTGGATGTTGTGTATCTAGACTTTCAAAAAGCCTTTGATAAGGTCCCACACAGGATATTGGTGAACAAAATTAGAGCACATGATATTGGGGGTAGGGTATTACCATGGATAGAGAATTGGTTGGCAGACAGGAAGCAAAGAGTAGGAATAAACGGGTCCTTGTCAGAATGACAGGCAGTGGCGAGTGGAGTGCCGCAAGGCTCGGTGCTGGGTCGCAACTATTTACAATATATATTAATGATTTGGATGATGGAATTAGAAGTAACACTAGCAACTTTGCAAATGACACAAAGCTGGGTGGCAGTGTGAACTACGAAGAGGATGTTAGGAGGCTGCATGTATCACAAAATGTTGGAGTAACTCAGCGGGTCAGGCAGCATCTCTGGAGAGAAGGAATGGGTGACGTTTCGGGTCAAGATCCTTCTTCGGACTGACGTCAGGGGAGGGTGCGGGGCAAAGAAAGTTTGTAGTTGGAGACAGGAAGAGTGGGAGAATTGGGAAGGGGGAGGGGAAGAGAGGGACAGAGGAACTATTTAAAGTTAGAGAAGTCAATGTTCATAACGCTGGGGTGTAAGCTGCCCAAGCGAAATATGAGGTGCTGTTCCTCCAATTTACGATGGGCCTCACTATGACACTGGAGGAGGCCCATGACAGAAAGGTCAGACTGGGAGTTGGAGGGGGAGTTGAAGTGCCGAGCCACCGGGAGATCAGGTTGGTTAAGGCGGGCTGAGCGAAGGTGTTGAGTGAAACGATCGCCGAGCCTGCGTTTGGTCTCGCCAATGTAGAGAAGTTGACATCTGGAACAGCGGATACAATAGATGAGGTTGGGGGAGGTGCAGATGAACATCTGCCTCACCTGGAAAGACTGTTCGGTTCCTTGGATGGAGTCGAGGGGGGAGGTAAAGGGACAGGTGTTGCATCTCCTGCGGTTGCAGGGGAAAGTGCCTGGGGATGGGGTGGTTTGGGTAGGAAGGCACAAGTGGGCCAGGGTGTTACAGAGGGAACGGTCTCTGCGGAAATCAGAAAGGGGAGGAGATGGGAAGATGTGGCCAGTAGTGGGATCCCATTGGAGGTGACGGAAATGTTGGAGGATACTTTGTTGTATCCGCTTGCTGATGGGGTGGAAGGTGAGGACCAGGGGAACTCTATCCTTGTCACGAATGGGGAGGAGGGGGAGCAAGGGCGGAGCAAGGGATATAGTGGAGGCCCTTGTGAGAGCCTCATCTATAATGGAAGAGGGGAAGCCCTGTTTCCTAAAATATGAGAACATCTCTGACGCCCTAGTGTGAAACACCTCATCCTGGGCGCAAATGCGGCGTTGACGGAGGAATTGGGAGTAGGGGATAGACGTTTTGCAGGAGACCGGGTGGGAAGAAGTGTAGTCCAGATAGCTGTGGGAATCAGTGGGTTTGTAGTAGAGTGTCTGGGAGTCCCAAGATTGCGCTCAGTCCGCATTAACCAATCTGATCTCCCGGTGGCTGAGCACTTCAACTCCCCCTCCCATTCCCAGTCCGACCTTTCTGTCATGGGCCTCCTCCAGTGCCATAGTGAGTCCCGCCGGAAATTGGAGGAACAGCACCTAATATTTCGCCTGGGCAGCTTGCAGCCCAGTGGTATGAACATTGACTTCTCCAACTTTAGATAGTTCCTCTGTCCCTCTCTTCCCCTCCCCAGATCTCCCACTGTCTTCCTGTCTCCATCTATATCCTTCCTTTGTCCCGCCCCCCTGACATCAGTCTGAAGAAGGGTCTCGACCCAAAACGTCGCCCATTCCTTCTCTCCTGAGATGCTGCCTGACCTGCTGAGTTACTCCAGCATTTTGTGAACAAATACCTTTGGTTTGTAGTAGATGTCGGTCACTAGTCTGTCTTCTGTGATGGAGGGTGCAGGTTGAGGTTGCAGGGTGACTTGGACAGGTTGAGTGAGTGGGCAGATGCATGGCAGATGCAGTATATAATAATGTAGATAAATGTGAGGTTACCCACTTTGACGGCAAAAACAAGGAGGCAGATTGTTCTCTCAATGGTGTCAGATTAGGTAACGGGGAAGTGCAACGAGACCTGGGTGTCCTTGCACACTAGTCACTGAAAGTAAGCAGGTACAGCAGGCAAAGCTAATGGCATGTTGGCCTTCATAACGAGAGGATTTGAGTGGAGGAGTAAAGAGGTTCTTCTGCAGTTGTATAGGGCCCTAGTGAGACCACATCTGGAGTATTGTGTACAGTTTTGGTCTCCTAATTTGAGGAAGGACATCCTTTCTATTGAGGCAATGCAGCGTAGGATCACGAGGTTAATCCCCAGGATGGCGGGACTGTCATATGAGGAAAGATTGGAAAGACTGGGCTTGTATTCACTGGAATTTAGAAGGATGAGAGTGGATCTTGTAGAGACATATAAAATTATAAAAGGACTGGACAAGCTAGATGCAGGAAAAAATGTTCCCAATGTTGGGGGAGTCCAGAACCAGGAGTCACAGTCTAAGAATAAAGGGGAGGACAATTTCAACTGAGATGAGAAGAAACTTTTTCACCCAGAGAGTTGTGAATTTGTGGAATTCTCTGCCACAGAAGGCAATGGAGGCCAATTCACTGGATGAATTTTAAAGTTAGATGGAGCTCTAGGGACTAGTGGAATCAAGGGATATGGGGAGAAGGCAGGCACAGGTTACTGATTGTGGATGATCAGCCATGATCACAATGAATGGTGGTGTTGGCTCGAAGGCCCAAATGGCCTCCTCCTGCACCTATTTTCTGTCTCTATCTATCTATATACATTCCGAAATGCTGTTGATATAACAATACAGCATCTCTGGATTTTGTAGGCCTCGGAAGTCGGCGGTGGTGGCCCCGGTGAGGTGGCGGACGTGGGCAGCGGCAGCTTCGGTGGTCTGGGCCTGGGACCGGCCGGGGAGACAGTGAGGATCGGTACCGCTCCTCGTGGCAGCAATGGCGTCACGGGATTCGGCCTCGTGGTGTGCAGGCCAGCTTTTGTAGGTAACAATACAGCATTGTAACAGGCCATTGAGCCTGTAATGTTTGTGACAAACACAATGCCATGTCAAACTAATCAACCATTTTTGATGTGTGAGATCCATATCCCCCCTTTCCATAGGAAGTCATGATGCAGCTTTGTCGGACTTCAGTTAGGCCACATTTGGAATATTACATGCCACCACATTACAGGAAAGATATAGGCTTTGGAGAAGGTGCAGAAGAGGTTTACCAGAATTATGCCCTGATTAGAGGGTATCAGCTATATAAGGAAAGGTTGGACAAACTTGGATTGTTTTTTCTGGGGTGTCAGAGGCAAAACCTCTATGTATATAAAATGAGAGGCTTAGATAGGGTAGACAGTTAGAAAATGACCGTCTATCCCAGCTATCGTAATCTACTTCCAGGGTGGAAATGTCAAAGCAATATTGCCAAGACGCATGGACCTGAGCTGTGGGGAAGGAATGGGTAGTGAAGACTATTCCCTGGAGTGCAGGAGGCAAAGGAGTGAATGATAAAATCATGAGGGGAATACATCGGGTGAATGCACAGATATTTTTTCCCCAAGGTATGGTAATCAATAATTAGAGGGCATAGGTTTAAGGTGAGAGTGGGAAGATTTAAGAGGAATCCTCGGGGCAACTTTTTCCACACAGAGGATGGTGGGTATATGGAACAAGCTGCCAGAGGAAGTGGTTGAGGCAGGTGCAATAACTACACTCAAAAGACATTTGGTCAAATGCATGGATGGGAAAGGTTTAGAGGGATGTGGATCAAACACAGCCAAAGTGGGAATGGCTTAGATGGGATAGCTTTAGCATAGACGAGTCGGGCCGAAGGGTCTGTTTCCGTGCTGTATGGCTTTATGATTGTATGTTTCGTTTATTTTAGCTACATAAATTAGGTTACCTGCAGGAGAAATAAATAATAGAAATAATAATTTGGCCAACTTCACAGTTAATTCCACAATAACTAGAGTGGCATTAAAAGCGACTTTCTGGCTCTAGAGTAAAACATAAGTAAACAGTATTTTCCTCCTCTTCTCCAAGTAGACTTGGAAATTTTGCAACTTACAGATTATTTTCCTGGACTGGTGCCCTTACTTGGGGGAAGAAACTCTGGCTAATAACAAAAACGTGTTTGCAGGAATCACAAAAATGCCACAGCTGAGAAAGGTCAATACTATTACGTCAAAGATGAACTTTATCCGACAGTGGCATGCCCCATTCAAACATTCACCACTGCATGCAAGAAAGAGAGAGACACTACTATTGCACAGAAAAACTCCAGTTTACATTTGAAAATAAATGAAATATGTTTTCATTATATGACTAATCTTCTGGAATTCTTTGAAGATAGTAATAGTAATAATAATAGTTAGTTTATTTGTCATTCCACTCCTTACAGATCATGCAACAAATGGGATGAAAGAGATTGCCTCCGGGGGCCATAGTGCAATACAAATACAAAACATATAGACAGGAGGTGACAGTGCAGTACAATACAATGCAGTACAATCCAATTAGAATGCAATACAATACATTACATATAGACAGGGGATTAGAGCATGTACACAGTAAAAGGTAAAGCATGTGACAAGTAAAATGGATGAAGGAGAGCCAGTGGATGTAGTGTATCTGGATTTTCAGAAAGCCTTTGATAAGGTCCTACACAGGAGATTAGTGGGCAAAATTACAGATGGTATTGGTGGTAGGGTATTGACATGGATAAAGAATTGGTTGGCAAACAGGAAACAAAGAGTAGGATTAAACGGGTCCTTGTCAGAATAGCAGGAAGTGGCAAGTGGAGTGCCACAAGGCTCGGTGCTGGGGCCGCAACTATTTACAATATTTATTCATGATTAAGATCAGGGATCTCCAAACTATGGCCCGCGCCATCCGGCCCACCATGAGATTTTATCCAGCCCACAGCAAGCTCTTAGCCTGTGAGGACTGGAGGCAGAAGCTGCCGGCGAAGGTTCACCAGAGAGCGGATCGTCACCAACCCAGAACCGGGACAAGGGGGGGGGGAGAAGAGAGAGGGGGGGGGGAGGAAGAGAGGGGGGGGGGGAGGAAAGAGAGGGGGGGGAGGAAAGAGAGGAGGTGGAGGAAAGAGGGGGGGGGGAGGAAAGAGAGGGGGGGGGAGGAAAGAGAGAGGGGGGGGAGAGGGGGGAGAGAGGGGGAGAGAGCGGGGAGAAATTATAAAAGGACTGGACAAGCTAAATGCAAGAATTTTTTTCCCAATTTTGGGGGAGCCCAGAACCAGGCGCCACTGTCTAAGAATAAAGGGGAGGCCATTTAAAACTGAGACAAGAAAAAACTTTTTCACCCAGAGAGTTGTGAATTTGTGGAATTCTCTGCCACAGAAGGCAGTGGAGGCCAAATCATTGGATGAATTTAAAAGAGTCAGATAGAGCTCGAAGGGCTAGCGGAATCAACGGATATGGCGAGAAGGCAGGCATGGGTTAGACTGTGGATGATCAGCCATGTTCACAATGAATGGCGATGCTGGCTCGTAAGTTCAAATGGCCTCCTCCTGCACCTATTTTCTATGTTTTTATGTTTACCTTGCACAGGTATTTTCAATATACAGCAAAAATATACAAAGTACTTCCTTAAAAATGATAACGCATTGATGAATTGGGGCCAGTGATCCTCATTACTGTTTTTCTAATTTACAGGCAGGGGGAGATTTATTCACAGGAGTATTTTTGTCATTTCATTTCTATAATTCTATTCTGCTGTTTTGAAATTTACAGCAGAGGTGGCCACCAGCTGGTCCACCATTGCCAGCCAAAATGAAGTTTTGCCTGACTTCTCAGTCCACAGCCCTTTTCAATACTCATTCAAATACCCTTTAAACAAAATGGTCTGGATTTCTGCCTCTAACACCTTATCTGGCAAAGTGAGCACACGACTGGGTGAAATGATTTACTCTTAATTGCCCTCCTTTCTCCTACAAATTAATTTAGATATTAGCCTCTGACTCTTCGTATGGTCCCCTCTGCTGAAGATAATAGATCCTTGCTCTGAGTAACCACTTATCATTAATCACTTATTAATCATTTATCATCACTCCGACATCTCCCTCCCGTTTCTGGACCTCACCATCTCCATCACAGGAGACAGACGAGTGACTGACATCTACTATAAACCCACTGACCCAGCTATCTGGACTACACTTCTTCCCACCCTGTCTCCTGCAAAAAGTCTATCCCCTACTCCCAATTCCTCCGTCTACGTCACATCTGCGCCCGGGATGAGGTGTTTCACACTAGGGCATCAGGGATGTCCTCATTCTTCAGGAAACGGGACTTCCCCTCTTCCATTATAAATGAGGCTCTCACTAGGGCCACTTCTACATCCCGCAGCTCCTCTCTTGCTCCCCCTCCCCCCATTCGTAACAAGGACAGAATCCTCCTCGTTCTCACCTTCCACCCCATCAGCCAGCGTATCCAACAAATCATCCTCCAACATTTCCATCACCTACAACGGGACCCCACTACTGGCCACATCTTCCCATCCCCTCCGCTTTCTGCGTTCCGCAGAGACCGTTCCCTCCGTAACTCCCTGGTCCACTCGTCCCTTCCTACCCAAACCACCCCATCCCCGGGCACTTTCCCCAGCAACCGCAGGAGATGCAACACCTGTCCCTTTACCTCCCCCCTCAACTCCATCCAAGGACACAAACAGTCTTTCCAGGTGAGACAGAGGTTCACCGCACCTCATCCAACCTCATCTATTGTATCCGCTGCTCCAGATGTAAACATCTTTACATCAGCGAAACCAAACGCAGGCTCGGCGATCGTTTCGCTCAACACCTTCGCTCAGTCTGCCTTAACCAACCTGATCTCCCGGTGGCTGAGCACTTCAACTCCCCCTTCCACTCCAAGTCTGACCTTTCTATCATGGGCCTCCTCCAGTGCCATAGTGAGGCCCACCGGAAATTGGAGGAACAGCACATCATATTTCACTTGGGCAGCTTGCAGCCCAGAGGTATCAGAATCAGAATAACCTTTATTGTCATCCAAAAAAACAAGTCTTTTGGACGAGATTTTGTCACCCACAGTCCAACAATAAGAGCGATAAAAATAAGCAATTACACACACAATCACAAACCAACACAAAACATTAAAAAAAAACATCCATCACACTCCTCCAGTCACCTCCTCACTGAAGGCCAGAATGTATTTTCTCTTCCCCTGCCGCGGTCAGGCTGCTGAAGTTGCCACGTTCCAGGCCACGCCGGGCGGTGAAAAGTCCACGGTGGGCAGACCCAAGCCCCGCGATTCGGGGCGGGCAAAGACACTGCCGCTGCCGGAGCTCCCGATGTCGGCCCCCGCCCAGGGCAGGGCTTGCGGGCTTCCGATATCCAGGCGCCCCACGCCTCCGAAGCCTTCGGAATCTCCGAAGGCGAGTCGCAGCCGCTCCCGCGGCGCCACCACAGCCTCCGAAGGCAGCCAGCTCCGCAGATGCGGTCCGCGGGCTCTGCGAACCAGAGCCCAGGTGGAGACCGCCAGCTCCAGGTGTTTGGCCGATGGTAGGCCACAGCAGGAACAGAGACACCACCCAGAAAAAAGGTCGGGTCTCCGTTCGGAAGAGCCAATTTTACAGTCCCGCCCCCCACACACACATTGTACACAACCACAAAAAACACTACATTACATCTAAACACTACAATTAAGACAAAAAAACAACAAAAAGCACAAAGACAAATGGACCACAGGTAAGCCGCAGCTGCTAGGGCAGCACCGCCATTTTGCTGCGCCATTTTGAACATTGACTTCTCCAACTTTAGATAGATCCTCTATCTAACACACATCTAGCTCCCTCACCCTGAACATAGGATCCCCCCAGGGTTGGTCCTTAGCCCCCTACTGTACTCCCTGTACACACATGACTATGGGGCTAGGTTCAGCTCAAACTCCATCATCAAGTTTGCTGATGACACTGTGGTGGTGGGTCGGATCTCCAACAACGATGAGAAGGCCTACCGGGAGGAGGCGGCTGATCTGGCACTCTGGTGTCAGGACAATAGCCTCCTCTTGAATGTCACTAAAACGAAGGAGCTGATTGTGGACTTCAGAAGGGCTAAACATCCAAGGACGTACACACCACTGGAGATAAATGGGTCTACTGTGGATAGGGTGAGCAGTTTTAAATACTTGGGAGTCCGCATCACAGAGGATCTGACGTGGGCAACGCACATTGCCGCCCTGGTGGATAAGGCAAAGCAGCGCCTTTACCACCTTAGACAGCTGAGGAAATTCAGAGTGTCTCTGAGGATCCTTCATTGCTTCTACTCTGGGGCTGTAGAGAGCATCCTGTCCGGCAACATTACAGTCTGGTTTGGGAACAGCTCTGCCCAGGAGAGTAGTGCGTTCGGCAGAACGCACCATGGGAACTACACTCGTCCCCCTGCAGAACCTATACATCAGGAGGTGCAGATCCAGAGCAAGCAAGATCATGAGGGGCCCCTGCCACCCCAGTAACGGACTGTTCCAGATGCTACGATCAGGCAAACGCCTCCCCTGTCACGCTGTGAAAACGGAGAGGATGAGACGGAGTTTCTTCCCACAGGCCATCAGGACTGTCAACTTTTATAACTCCAGAGACTAAATTTTTGTCTACACTATAGTAACTTATTAACTTTATTTATATGCTGTAACTGTAATTCTTTTTTGTGCACAATCCGCAGGCATTGGCACTTTCATTTCACTGCACATCGTGTATGTGTATGTGACAAATAAAAATGACTTGACTTGTCCCTCTCTTCCCCTCCCCCTTCCCAGTTCTCCCTCTATCTTCCTGTCTCCACCTATATCCTTCCTTTGTCCCACCCCGACATCAGTCTGAAGAAGGGTCTCGACCCGAAACGTCACCCATTCCTTCTCTCCTGAGATGCTGCCTGACCTGAGTTACTCCAGCATTTTGTGAAATAAATACCTTCGATTTGTACCAGCATCTGCAGATATTTTCTTACACTTATCATTAATACACTTTTCATTTAGATCTCCCCTCAGACTTCTTTGTGCCAAAATAAACAACTCCAATTTACACTGTCTCTCCTAGTAACAATACATATCCAAATCAAATGTGCCACTTTCCCATCGATCAAACGGTTTTAAACAAACTGCCACGTGTGGCTTCACCGAAGGTCTTGATAAAATCCATGGAGAAATTATCACATGATCAACTCTCATCAGCCGCCTCGTTGTGCACAAAAAAATTGAAACAGAAAAACAACATATGGTCTCTTTAACCTATTCTGCCATGGAACAAGATTATGGTTGATCTGACCATGGCCTCTATTTCCCTGCATAATCCCGATAATCCTCAACTGCACCACTTATATTCCATCTCCTGTTCTAGATTCCAATATGAATAAAAGCATCCTCTGAACATCAGACAATCACCCTTGGGGCCTTATTGTTTTTTAAATCACCAACTGCCCTTTCAAGCTTATGTAGTGCCCTGACCAGCTCAACCTTTCCTCAGTTAATGCTTTCATCCCAAGAATTAACCTTGAGCTAATGTTACTGAATTAACATAATGTGACAAAGTTACAATTAACCTTACAAAATCAGCCATCAGAGAGTCTCATTGTCCATAAACCGAGAAATAAACCGACTAAGAGGCCATAAACCGAGAAATCCGACTTGGTGCAAAATGAACACGATGAGTTGCTGAAAACTCAGTGCTACCCTTGCAGACTAAACAGTTGCTCTGCAAAGTGATCACTCAATCTGCCTTTGATTTGTTCATTGAAGACCATGTCCTGAATTACTCCTTCACCTGGAAAGGTTGTTTGGGTCAATGGAAAGGGATGATGTTTGTTTGTTTGTTTATTTTTATGTCTTGTTGCTCTGTAAAGCGTCTTTGAGTTTCCTGAAAAGCGCTATATAAATTAAATGTATTATTATTATAGTGTGTTTCCTTTCTGTAACCTGCTCCATTATCATCATATCATATCATATATATACAGCACGGAAACAGGCCTTTTCGGCCCACCAAGTCCGTGCCGCCCAGCGATCCCCGCACATTAACACTATCCTACACCCACTAGGGACAATTTTTTTAATACATTTACCCAGTCAATTAACCTACATACCTGTACGTCTTTGGAGCCACACACTAATTAACAGAGGCTTTACACTCGAGTCTTGGGTTCAGCCATTTTAATTCAGGATCTCCTTGGCTACTGCCTCATGTGTATTATATCCCCGGTACTGCACCACCGGGTGCGCTATTCCCATAACATCCCCCTTTATTTACAAAACAGATATGTACAGGAACTTTACATGTATAGCCATAAATTAAATTCTTCCATGGCATCTTATTTCACTGAGTCCAACATGTCTCCAACAGTCCATTTTCCAACATCAATAGTCAATCAATAGTCAATAGTCGTTTATTTGTCACATACACATAAATGTGTAGTGAAATGAAACATTACCCGCAGTTAAACAATAAGACCAATAAGAATAATCAATAAAAATGCAATAACACATACAATCACAACTAACACCAAACAAAAAGAAACATCCATCACAGTGAGTCTCCTCCAGTCCCTCCTCACTGTGATGGAAGGCCAAAAATGTATTTTTCTCTTCCCTGCCGTCTTCTCCCGCGGTCAGGCTGTTGGATTTGCCACGTCGGGGCGGTCGGGGCTCCCGATATTGAAGCCGCCGCTGGGCGGTGAAAGGTCAACGGCCTATTTCAGGCCGCGCCGGACGGTGAAAGGTCCGCGGCGGGCCGACCCAAGCCCCGCGATTCGGGGCGGGCGAACACGCTGCCTCTGTCGCTGCCGGAGCTCCCGATGTCGGCCCCCATCCAGGGGCCTGCGGGCTTCCGACGTCCACGCCGCCCGCGCCGGAGCCTCCGGAGACGAATAGCAGCCGCTCCCGTAGCATCCGCAGGCAGCCAGCGCCGCAGGTGGTGAGTCCGGGCCGCGGGCTCTGCGAACCAGAGCCCCAGGTGGTCCCAGGTGCATGGCCGGTGGTAGGCCGCAGCGGGAACGGAGACACGACACAGAAACAAAGGTCGCGTCTCCGTTCGGGAGAGAGAATTTTACAGTTCCCGTTCCCTCCCACCCCCCCCCCCCCCCCCAAACATAACATACAAACACTACACCATATTAAAACTACAATTCATACAAAAACAACAAAAAACACAAAAGACAGACGGACTGCAGGCAAGCCGCAGCTGCGACGGCAGCGCCGGCTCCCGCCTTTGACAATCCATTGCCGTGGTAGCTTCCAAATTTTCCTCCCTTGGATCTGCAACAGTTCAGTGCTCGGAATTATCTAAACTTTGAACAACACATGTCTGGTTCCTCATTCCCTTTCCCCTTTTTATTTATTAATTTGTTTGTTTATTTATTTAGTTTTAAAATGGCCATTACCACTACTTCTACATAAAACTATGCATATCAAAACTACGCCTATGCAGGCGGCATGGTAGCGCAGCGGTAGAGTTGCTGCTTTACAGCGAATGCAGCGCCGGAGACTCAGGTTCGATCCTGACTACGGGTGCTGCACTGTAAGGAGTTTGTACGTTCTCCCCGTGACCTGCGTGGGTTTTCTCCGAGATCTTCGGTTTCCTCCCACACTCCAAAGACGTACAGGTATGTAGGTTAATTGGCTGGGTAAATGTAAAAATTGTCCCTAGTGGGTGTAGGATAGTGTTAATGAACGGGGATCGCTGGGCGGCACGGACTTGGAGGGCCGAAAAGGCCTGTTTCCGGCTGTGTATATATATGATATGATATAACCGAAAATATAACATTAACTTTTTAAACATAACCTAATAGCCTTTATATCTATACTCAACTACATGTACAGGCTCTATCCTTGTTTGGGCACATAATCCTGCAGATAGCGTGGTTTTCGAACGCATCTACCAGATCTTGTTGTCAGGGTTTGATGCTCCCAGGGTTTGATAAGATCTGGGTTGCGCAACACGGCCTACAACCACAGCCTTCCTCCAGGACTGATGTCGATCATCGGTTGGCTTCACTCGAACTGGATCGCCAGCTTTCAGGGGAATCAGATCTTGCGATCCTCTGTTGTAGTAGTCTGTTTGTCTGTCTCTAGCTGCTCTCAACTCATCTCCTACTTTTTTCTGAATTTCAGGTTTGAGCAGCCTCCGAGTAGTCGGTAGAATGGTCCTGGTACATCTGTTCTTCAATCTTTGAACTGGACTGCTACTCATGCCAGGTGTTGGTGTGTTGCAAAAAGCTAGTATGCTCAGGTAAGGGTCAGCTCCGGCAGCCTTAGCCTTCCTCAGCAATGACTTCGCAACTTTCACACTGCTCTCTGCCTTTCCATTACGCTGTGGATAATAGGGTGATGTGCCCGTATGTTCAAATTGCCACTTCTTGGTAAATCTCTTGAACTCCTCAGCTGTGAACTGTGACCCATTATCTGTGATGAGCTGATCTGGTATTCCATATCTTGCAAACTGGCCTTTGATTTTATGGATGACATTCACTGCCAGTGTTTTCTCTAGATAGTCTATTTCCCAATATCCTGAGAAATAGTCCACAGTGACCAAATAGTTCCTTCCATCCAAGTGGAACAAATCTGCACCCACCTTCGCCCATGGCCTCTCTGGAATTTCATGGGAATGCAGTGTTTCTTTTGGTTGCTCTTTCCCTTGAGCTTGACATGTCTCACATTTCTGTACGAAGTCCTTGATTTCTGCACTCATTCCGGGCCAGTGCAGACATTCTCTTGCCCTTCTTAGACAGCCATTCACCCCAATGTGGGAATCATGTACTCGTGTGAGCATGTCGCGTCTCCTGGCTTTAGGGATGATTACTCTCTCTCCCCTAAATATGAGGCCATCTCCAACACTCAGCTCGTCCCTCACATAGAAATAGGAGATAAGTTCTGGGTCAACCTCCTTGTTCTCTGGCCAGCCTCGTTTGATCACCTCTTGCAGTTTCTGCATAGTTTCATCTTTTTCTGTTGCATCCCTTATGCCATTTAGCAGGGGCTGTGCTATTGGGATGTGCTTTGCCAGGTTTTACAGTCTCCAGTTCTATCATGGTCTTGTCAGTCTTGCCAGTCTGAATATATGCTCTGCTCAGCGTATCTGCAAGTTGCATCTCCTTCCCTGGTCTGTATCTTATTGTCATATCATAGGTCTGCATTCTCATCAGCATCCTCTGCAATCTCTTTGGTGGCGATTGTCTCCAGTGGCTTATGGTCTGACTGCACATTCACTGGCCTTCCATATGTGAACACATGGAACCTCTCTAGACCAAACATCACTGCCAGCAATTATTTTTCTATTTGTGCATATCTGGTCTCCACATCTGTCAGGGCCCTGCTGGCATAGGCAACTGGATGGCCCTCCTGCATCAGCGCCGCACCAAGTTCAGTTTCTGATGCATCGGCCTGTACTGTCAGCTCCTTGGATGGAGCATAGTATCTGAGTACTGGCTCGGCAGTTACTAGCTTCTTTATGTCCATATGTCCTGTCATGCACCTGTGCGCACCACCAAACTACATCCTTCTGTGTCAGCTTGCGTAGCGGTTCACATAGAAGGAATTTACTCAAGTAGTTAACAAACCCAATAAATCGCTGAATTCCTTGGACATCCGTTGGGTTAGGCATCTGTAGCACTGGTTCTACCTTCCCTAGATCTGGTTTCAGTCCTGCAGCAGAGACTCTATGTCCTATGAAAGTGACTTCCTTCACCTTCAGCTTTGCCTTCTCTATGTTCAGCTTCAGGTGACGGTCACGACATCTCTCCATCAGAGCTTTAACCTTCCTGTCATGGTCTCTTTCTGCTTCCTCTGCCGTTTTTTCTTTCCCAAACACTAGGATGTCGTCAGCAACAGACCTCACTCCTTCCAGGCCCTCCAGCACTTGGTTCTGTCGTCGCTGGAACTCCTCAGGGACCGTGGACAGACCAACCGGCATGCGTCTCCACCTATGTCTACCATATGGTGTGTTAAATGTCGTAAGCTGAGAACTCTCATCATCCAGTTCCACATGCCGAAACCCATTCTTGGCATCAAACGTGCTAAAGACCTTGGCATCTTTCAGGTCGGTGAGGACACCTTCCATCGTCGTCATTGGGTAATGACTTCTTTTAAGCCCCTTGTTCAGATCCCTCGGGTCTAAACACACTCTCAACTTCCCATTGGGCTTTTCTACACACACAAGGCTGGATACCCATGGTGTGTGGGTCTCTACTGGGGCAATTATTTCTGCTTCCGTTAGTCTGTCTAACTCCTCTTTCCGCTTACTCCGTAAGGCTACAGGGACTCTTCGTGGTGAATGGATCACCGGCGTTATGCTGTCAGCTACCAGCAAATGGTACTCGCCCTCAAATTTACCTGTCCCTTCAAACACATCAGCATACTCCGCTATCAATCTTTCCATGTTCAGAGGGATTTCACTGCCATTCAGTGTCATTATGTTCTCTTTACACACTGAGATGAGCCCCATCTGCTGGGCTGCCCTGCTTCCCAGGATTGGAATGCAGTCTTCCTCGAGGACTACAAACTCTACTTTGTATTTCCTTCCATTCTTTGGGTTCACCAGTCTCACCTTGCTTTTCCCAAGAGGCACCACTGTCGTATTGTTGTACATGGACAATACTTGCTTAGTTTCATCCACATCCTTTGCATACATCTTGGGAATGATGTTACATGTGGCTCCACTGTCCACCTGGAATTTTACTTCCTTCCCTTTCAGCATCATGGTCGCAAAGATTTTCTTTGGGAATTGAGTCTCCTCAACCCTGTGCACCCTTTCTGCTTTTCCTGCGTCTAGTTGCAGTTCCATTGTGTGAATTTCATCATCCTCTTAACTGTCATCATACTCATCACTGGAATTCTCCACTTCCACCACTGCATGCACAGGTTTTTTCCCTTTCTTTTCTTTCTTCTGCTGCCCCTGCTTTTCCGTGCATTGTGAGGCGAAATGATCTTTCTGATGGCATTTGAAACACTCCCTGCCATATGCCGGACATTTCTCCCTCTTTCTCTCATGTTTGTATCTACAGTATTTGCACTGTATGGTTGGCTGGTATTGTTTCCCCTCATGTCTCACTGCACAGACATCTTGTCGCTGGTCCCCTAACAGGACATCACCTCTGGCCTTGGCCAGCACCGAAGCCTGGCATGCCTTCACACACTTTTCTAAGTCAGGTGAGGTTTCTCGGAAAAGTCTTTCCCGCAGCATGTCATCCCTTATGCCGCATATTATTCTATCACGTATCAGTGAATCCTTCAACTCTCTGAAACCGCAATGAGCTGCCAAGAGCTTCAGTTCTATTAAAAACTAATCAAAAGTCTCCCCTCTCTCTTGGATCCTCAAAGAATCTATACCTGTCGATGGTCTCGTTCCTCACAGGTTGACAATGCTGTTCGAAAGCATCGAGAGCCTGCGCTAGCGTAACTTCTTGTATGTTGCCCTCCGGCATCAGTGTCTCGAGCATTTGGTAGAGCTCTCTCCCTTGCGGTCAAACAAGGTACATGAGCAGTTTCCTCATTGTCTTGTCATCCTTCGCTTCCATGCTCAAATCAACATAGAGCTCAAAATCCTCCCTCCATTGTCTCCACTCCATTGGCAGGTCCTTTGCCTCAAAATTCATTTGCCTAGGGGGCTTAGCTGCTCCATGTTCCTGATAAATCCACCCCTCTATCGATGGAAACAATGTAGGCCGCACAGTCATCTCTCAGTAGTAATTACTCACAAACGTCGTCCGCTGTCGTCCTCTCGACTAATCCTGAAACAGGCCCCGATCTGACACCATGTTTTGTTAGTGTGTTTGCTTTCTGTAACCTGCTCCATTTCAGCTACACAACTAATTAACAGAGGCTTTACACTCGAGTCTTGGGTTCAGCCATTTTAATTCAGGATTTCCTTGGCTACTGCCTCATGGGTAATATATCCCCGGTACTGCACCACAGAGTGTGCTATTCCCATAACAGATGAGATGAAAGGCTATGTAAGAAAATAACTGCAGATGCTGGTACAAATCGAAGGTATTTATTTCACAAAATGCTGGAGTAACTCAGCAGGTCAGGCAGCATCTTAGGAGAGAAGGAATGGGTGACGTTTCGGGTCGAGACCCTTCTTCAGACTGAAGAAGGGTCTCGACCCGAAATGTCACCCATTCCTTCTCTCCTGAGATGCTGCCTGACCTGCTGAGTTACTCCAGCATTTTGTGAAATTAAAGGCTATGTGTTCTATTTCACTGAATGCATGGTTATAAGCTATGAGAAGGGGAGAGTTGGTAGCGATGGAAGACCAAGCCAGGGAATCGTGTCTTTGTAGATAAAACAAGATTAAAAAGAAAAGATGGCGCCAGTGGCGACATTTTACATGAAGCTCCTCTTAAATTAATTGGAACAGCCTTATACTGATCGCTTTTCCTGACTAACTTCCATTCCAGCATTAATAAAAAGTCATTAGTCCCAGTGCTGAAAGTTTCCCATCAATCATCATTATTTCAAAGGAACTCTCGATCTTTATTAGATCCAATAATACTGGCATAGATGCGTATACTAACAAAATAAGGAAGCGTGGGGGGGGGGGGGTTTAGGTGTGGCTGAAATGATGGGGACTTTAGCACTTCACCTCCTCCTCACACACCCCCCCCCCCCCCACCCCCCCACCCCACTCCCCAACCACCACCACCACACTTCCAGTGAACATTCAATCACAAGGAAAAGACTTGAAACCCTTGAAAGACTTGATGCTCTTTTAATGGGAGACCAGAAGGATTACTATGTTTTTTATTATTCTTTATTTCACTAAAACATGGCTCACTCTGACTTACCTAAACTTACTAGTCAACTTGAGGGTTTTGACATTAACCAAATGAATCGTACAGAATCCTCATGCAAGGGAAAAGGCAGCAAGCTTTTTTGTTCAGTGCTTCGTGGTGCCGGATGTCAATTGATCTCTGAGCTCAATTGTCTCCATAACCTGAACTACCTGTTCATAAAACACATCCCTTTTATTTACCAAGGGAATTCACCTCCACTGGCTTATCGATGATCTACATACCATCCCAAGATAATGCCACAGTGGCATTGAACAAATTATACTCGAGATACCAAATTCTGATGCCCTGCTCATCATCACTGGCGAGTTCAATAAAGTTAACTTCAGGATAGTACTCCCCAAATATCATCAGCATGTCTCCAACCCATGTGGGGTGTTAATGTTTTTATTTTACATTCCTCTTCCTTTTAGCTCAGACATTGATTCATATACTGTGTAACAGGCCCTTTGGCTTAATTTACCTTTAAGTAGTTCCCTGCAGCCTCAGTGTTAAAATGGAAGTGGAAAAGGTATTAATGCACTAAATATGATAATTGGAAATTATTTTTAATGCAATGTGAAAATAGGCTCTAAAGGCTGAATATCTCTCAACTAGCAATTTACTAGCTCAAAAAATACCACTTACACCAAAATATTTCAGACCAATCCTGTCAACTCTGCCATTCACAAATGTTTAACTTAAAATCTTAGCCAATAATTGCAAGACTAAAATATCAGAAGCTAATATTGTTATATTAAACAAACATTAAAAACTTGTTCTTATCACTTATGTTTCAATGTTAATTTTGACATTTTACCCAACATGAACACGTTACAAACCAATTTGTTGGTGCCTAATAACATTTTACATATCAGTTTGGTTTATTTGTCAGTACTGATCAATTCTTGCCTCTGAACTAGTAACTGAACAATTATATAACTTAATATCTACAAATTATGAGGCAGGGAGAAAAGCTAGGCTGAGAATTCAGTGCAGCAGAAATCTGACTAGAAAACTGTACTATGTTGTTTGTTAAAAAATACCAACTACTGCAAAATATGCACTTGGAGCTCAACTGAAAGACAGTTCAATGCTCACAATTTTGCACACTTGGTTCTAACCTCACCAACTTTTGAATGATGTCAATGTCTTAAACGATATAAAGGGATTTATATAAGGTGACCCAAAATGCCACCTATCGATGACCTCTAGAGATGCTGCCTGACCCGCTAAGTTACTCCAGCAGTCTCTTTTTAAAAAAATACAGTTCCATGCCACAATTCAAAGAAAAGTACAACTTCCTCATGCTTCCTGTCTAACATTCCTTCCTTGACCACTAAAACATATTAACTTTTGTTTTGCACTTGCTTGCCATTTAGTGTGCAAAATGACCAACCTATTTTCCCATGTCACAGATGTAACCCCACTTCAAAATGTTTCACGGGATGGTAAGTCATGAATGCACACATATCTGTTGAATCCACTTTTCTACAATTAGTTTTATCCAATTAATAACTTGGATGGTAGATGAATTGCACTGTATGCACTCCCTTACAGATGATGCAACTGCTGAACTACTCAAACTATGCAAGGATTGATGGCTAGGTTATTTTGAATACAGTCGAGCTCGCTCAAGTCAGACTCTGATATGGTCAGGTGGCTTGTAGCTACAACACTAAAGCATGGTCGCTACAACACACCATCATCAGGCATCACTTAAGGACACAAGAATTCAAATCCCAATCTCAGTTGACACTTTTACTTTTAGTTTGTGATGACAGAGGGACAAGATCTGGGAAGCAGTTAATACTGCCTGGAAAGATGACCATAAAATATTATGCTAACAGAATAATCCATACAATTTTCTTGTCTGTTTTGATTCAGGTGCCTATCCAGGCAAATCCAATTTGCCCATATTAGACCCATATCCTACAATGTTTTTCTTATCCAAGTACCTGCCCCATTTCCTTTTAAATGGTATAGTATCTGCCTTTGTCACCTCCTCTGATAGCTCGTTCCCTGTTAACAACCTCTGTGAAAAAAATACTCCTCAGGTCTCTTTTACATTTCTCCCCTCTCACCTTAAATCTCTCTTGTAAGTGCAGATACTTTCACACAAGCCTCCCATTACTTTTTGAGTCGTACTCTATTCTTACAGCCTGTGACTTCCTATCCTATCCTTACTATTTCTTAGGTCTAAACAGATTCTCCACCTTGAATGTTTAAAGTTACTGATAGTGAGGATGCTAATGAGACAAACAAAATTATGGATGAGGTAGATAGAAGGAAGCTTCACCCAAAAGCAAACCACCTCTTAAAAAGGCATAGGTTTGGCATAATGGGTGAAAAGTTTAGAGGGGATCTAAGAAAAGTTGGGGGGTTTTTTAAACTCAGAGGGTGATTAAAACTGGACTGCACTGACAGAGAATGGTGAAGGCACAGACTCCCAATTTTTAACTGGCATCCAGCCAAGCACATTAATTATCAACACAGAAAGTTACAGACCAAGTTCTCATAAATGGGATTGGCATACTTAGGTACTTAATGGTAAGCATGGATGCGGTAGACCAATGTGGGCAGGTGGGACTGGTGTAGATGGGACATCTTGTTTGGTAAAGGTAAATTAGGCCAAAGGGCCTGTTTCCATGCCGTACGACTTCATGACTCTGATTTGTGAATTCTGTAAGGGGGAGTTTCTGTAACATGAACGACCAACTGTTTCTATATTGTGTGAATCTATGACTAAATATTGCAAGTGGTTCTCTAGTGCAATTGCTAGTAAAGTCCAGCAAGGAATGCCACTCTGCTGAAAATCATAAGGAGCAGCTGAATGCTGCTCTTTTTAGAACGGAGGCCACATCCACGATGATTTACTCTTTCAGTTTGCAATAAGGTACAAATAATCTACTATCAAGTCGAAGTATGATACATTTACCCAACAAGTTGAAAATGTAAAATTGGAATAATTGAACAACTGCCCCTGACAACGTGTCAAAATTCAAGTTTGAAAACAGCAAGGCTTTTATTGCAGATCTTTTGATAATTTTACCCCTACTTGATCTATTATTTTAAACAAATCAACACCAATAAGAACAACTCCTCCAAATGTAGCACAACAACATGAATAGTCAATCCATGATCGTTTTTATTAGTTACTTTTGCTCCAATAACCACAATCCAAACCTCAAATATAGCATTACCCTCCTCCAAATGACTCCATCTCTCTAAATACTAAATTCCCCAATGAGCTCACTTGCCATAGCCACATAATTCACATCACTTAAAACGCTGCAGTTCAAGTGCAGTCACCTAATTCTTCTAAACGTCACTATCACAATGAAGTGACTCTCTCTCTTTCAACATTAAAATATCTTGATAGATTCAATGTCCACACTTCAATTCCTCCCAATTTTCAGCAGTCCCTGATGGATTCTTTTGGAAACTTCATTGTTTCTCACCCTCCTAAAACACTAGAAATCCAATTAGAAGTTTTGCCACAGATTAAAACTTCTAAAGAGTAAATTTCATTATTTGTGTGCACCATCGTCGCAATTAAGTAAACCGTACGCTAAATGAACTATAAATGGGATCTACTGGAAAAAAATATTTTCTATTTGCTTCAATAGTATTAACGAAGGTTTAAAATCAGATTTAAAAAAATACCAATTGTTCTCAAAACTCTTGGTTTTGCGTTTGCATTCCTTTTGAAACCTCCATGCAATGTATAAAATATAAAGATACCAATGGTTCATAAAATATACATAGTCACTAAACAATTTAATGGTGTACACATTGAGATAACTTTCAAATAAATGTTTCCTTGCTTTTTGCTTAACTTTGTTTAGCCTGACAAATTTATACATCTTTTCTCAATTGCCTTTTTTGTTCCAAAATATTGCCTTTTCCTAGAAAACTATTTTGACTATTTAAACTTTTTACTCGGGTTATTTTGCGTTTTCTAATTTATATTTAAACCAACCACGCTGCCGTGCCAGGTTATTATGCCAGCAATCATGATGTTTGCATTTATTTCCATGCAATGAGGTTTTATAACATTCTTTGTAAATGAAATAAAAACCAACTTAAACATTTAATTATTCAATTTAAAAATAATTAGGGATTAAGATTATGAAGGTTAACTTAAGTTACCAACTGAAGATGGTCATTCAAGTTACAGAAACTCCCCCTTACAGAATTCACAAATTAGAGTCATTAAGTCATACAGCATGGAAACAGGCCCTTTGGTCTAATTTACCTTTACCAAACAATATATCCCACCTACACCAGTCCCACCTCCCCACATTTGGCTCCTCCCCACACCTCCTCACAGCCTTTCCTATCCATGTACCTGTCCAAATGTCTTTAAAATATTATTATAGTACCTGCTTTATCCACTCTGGGTAAAATACTTTATGCATTCAGCCAAACTATTCCCCTCATGATATAACATATAACAATAACATATAACAACTACAGCATGGAAACAGGCCTGTCCGGCACTACCAGTCCACGCCGACCATTCTCTCTGACCTAGTCTCATCTACCTGCACTCAGACCATAACCCTCCAATCCCCTCCTATCCATATACCTATCCAATTTACTCTTAAATAATAAAATCGAGCCAGCCTCCACCACTTCCACCGGAAGCCCATTCCATACAGCCACAACCCTCTGAGTAAAGAAGTTCCCCCTCATGTTACCCCTAAACCTATGTCCCTCAATTCTGAAGCTATGTCCCCTTGTTGGAATCTTCCCCACTCTCAAAGGGAAAAGCCTACCCACGTCAACTCTGTCCGTCCCTCTCATAATTTTAAAAACCTCTATCAAGTCCCCCCTCAACCTTCTACGCTCCAAAGAATAAAGAACCAACCTGTTCAACCTCTCTCTGTAGCCTAAGTGCTGAAACCCAGGCAACATTCTAGTAAATCTCCTCTGTACCCTCTCCATTTTGACGACATCCTTCCTATAATTTGGCGACCAGAACTGCACACCATGATGTTTATACAACTCTAAAATATCGCTCCACAATTTCCCGCATTCCAAGAAATAAGGTCCGAGCCTGTCTAACATCTCCCCTTAGCTCATGCCCTCAAGTCAGGCAACATCTTTGTAAATCGTTTCTGCACTCTTAACGACATCCTTCCTGTAGCAGGATGACCAAAATCGAACACGATACTCCAAAATCGACCTCACCAATGCCTTGTACAACTGCAACATAACAATCCTAACTTCTATGCTCAATACCCTGACTGATAAAGGCCAATGCATCACATACCTTCTTGGCCATTTAATCTACTTGTGAAGCCACTTTCAGGGATCTATGTATCTGCACTCCTAAATCTCTCTGATCGACAACACTCCCCTTGGCCTTGTCATTCACTGTGAAGGTCCTGCCCTGGTTTCACTTCCCAGAAATTTGAGATGCAGCATAAAATTTGCTCTCACAAAATTGTGTGGGGAAAAAAGTATTAAATAAAGCACACAACTTAAAAAAGTCAACATGCTTTTCTTGACACACATGCAGATGACGTAACTTTGTGATGTGGAAAATCATGACATGCCATTTTCTAGGAATTTGAGGATATTACATTCCTCCAGAAGCATTACAAAAAATGATTTCATAGTCAGTGTAAATAGACTGTATAATATTGTCCATAGCATTTCTTTGGTCTCTCACTACATTTGGTTCTCTCTCTCTGATGTATTTGTCTAACCAATTTAAATTGAAGTTGATCTCTGGCAGAAACAAAAGAATTTTTTTAGTTTCTCTTTGTGGTTCAGATAGCCTAAAGTACGTGGGTCAGATATATCCAAGTACCAACACTCTCCTCCGCCTAGCAGAGCTGGTTCTTACCCTCAACAACTTCTCCTTTGACTCCTCCCACTCCCTCCAAACCAGAGGCGTAGCTATGGGCACCCGCATGGGCCCTAGCTACGCTTGCCTCTTTGTCGGGTACATCGAACAATCCCTGTTCCGGGCGTACACCGGCCCCATCCCCGAACTCTACCTCCGCTACATCGACGACTGCATTGGTGCTACCTCTTGTACCCATGCTGAACTCACTGACTTCGTAAACTTCACCTCCAATTTCCATCCTACCCTTAAATATACCTGGACGATCTCCGACATCTCCCTCCCTTTTTCTGGACCTCACCATCTCCATCACAGGAGACAGACTAGTGACGGACATTTACTATAAACCCACTGACTCGCACAGCTATCTGGACTACACTTCTTCCCACCCGGTCCCCTGCAAAAAGTCTATCCCCTACTCCCAATTCCTCCGTCTACGCCGCATCTGCGCCCGGGATGAGGCGTTTCACACTAGGGCTTCAGAGATGTCCTCGTTCTTCAGGAAACGGGGCTCCCCTCCTCCATTATAGATGAGGCTCTCATTGGGGTCTCTTCTACATCCCGCAGCTCCGCTCTTGCTCCCCCTCCCCCCACTCGCAACAAGGACAGAATCCCACTCATTCTCACCTTCCACCCCACCAGCCAGCGGATCCAACAAATCATCCACCAACATTTCCGTCACCTACAACGGGACCCCACCACTGGCCATATCTTCCCATCCCCTCCCCTCTCTGCGTTCCGCAGAGACCGTTCCTTCCGTAACTCCCTGGTCCACTCGTCCCTTCCTACCCAAACCACCCCAACCCCGGGCACTTTCCGCTGCAACCGCACGAGATGCAAAACCTGTCCCTTTACCTCCCCCCTCAACTCCATCCAAGGACCCAAACAGTCTTTCCAGGTGAGACAAAGGTTCACCTGCACCTCCTCCAACCTCATCTATTGCATCCGCTGCTCTAGATGTTAACTTATTTACATCGGCGAAACCAAGCGCAGGCTCAGCAATCGCTTCGCTGAACACCTACGCTCGGTCCGCATTGACCAAACTAATCTACCTGTGGCCGAGCACTTCAACTCCCCCTCCCATTCCCAGTCTGACCTTTCTGTCATGGACCTCCTCCAGTGCCATAGTGAGGCCCACCGGAAATTGGAGGAACAGCACCTCATATTTCGCCTGGTATGAACATCGACCTCCAACTTTAGATAGTTCCTCCGTCCCTCTCTTCCCCTCCTCCTTCCCAGATCTCCCTCTATCTTCCTGTCTCCACCTATATCCTTCCTTTGTCCCACCCCCCTGACATCAGTCTGAAGAAGGGTCTCGACCCGAAACGTCACCCATTCCTTCTCTCCCGAGATGCTGCCTAACCTGCTGAGTTACTCCAGCATTTTGTGAATAAATACCTTCGATTTGTACCAGCATCTGCAGTTATTTTCTTATAGATATATCCAAGTGTTTAGTGCCTCTTAAACAGATCTGAAAAATATAATCAATTTTCAATGGGGAAAAATAAAATTTGGCTCACTTTGGGCTATGGAGATTTCAGAAAAATAAAGTGTAGTCCACATTTTTTAAAACTTAAATCACATGCAAGCTTTGTTTCTAATTTGTTTTGTTACTGCAGGTCAGAGAAACATTTTATTATAAATCTTTAGATTACATAAAATTTGCACATTAAAGGGCTCTGCTCTTGACAAGTCACCAATCTTTAAAGGAATAAATACTACTACTTCATGATTAAAATCAAGTAAAAATAACCCATCGCAGAGTTTAAGTCCCCTCTCCCTCAATCTTTTCTCAAATGTTACCAGGGATTCTTTTCCCAACACTTTAATAGTGTTGTTGAACCATGTAACTGGCTGCTCTATCCTCTCAAAAGGCATTGTAACAGGAATATCTAACTACCAGTTAGTTAGGTTGCCTCCGAAGACATTGATAGTGATCACCATGCCAAAACTGCTATACTATAGCTGCCTACGCAGACTCCTTCACATCAGGTGGCAGGACACAATTCCCAACACAGAGGTCTTGGAACAGGCCGGAATCCCCAGTGTCCACACCCTCCTATGGAAAGCCCAAGCCAGATGGGCAGGCCATGTCGTCAGAATGCCCGAGAGTCGACCGCCAAAACAGCTTCTGTATGGAGAACTGTGTCGGGGCAAGCGCTCAGTAGAAGGACAGAAGAAACAGTTTAAGGACTGCCTCAAAGTGTCCCTCAAAGACTTGGACATCAACCTCAGCACTTGGGAGTCTCTTGCTCTGGACCGTCTAACTTGGCGTAGCAAGCTCACCACAGGAACCCGTGCAGCAGAGAACAGACACACTGCAGAGGCCCAGAGGAAACGCACCGCGCGCAAGGCCCGGGCTACCTCCACTTCCACTGCAGCACCCATCCACTTGTGTCCTACCTGTGGGTGTGCCTTCCGGGCCCGGATTGGCCTCACCAGTCACTTCCGGACCCACAGTCACCAATCCTCCAACTGAAAGTGAAGGCATGGTCATCTTCGAACCCGATGGACGAACAACAACAACAACTATAGTTGACTGCAATTAATTTCTCATTCTTAATGCATTAGAAACATAGCAATTAGGTGCCCAAACCTCTCGGGCATTCTGACGACATGGCCTGCCCATCTGGCTTGTGCACCATTTGGCCCTTCGATATGATCATGGCTGATCATCCAAAATCAGTACCCCGTTCCTACTTTTTCCCCATATCCCTTGATTCCCTTAGCGCTAACAGCTAAAGTTAACTCTCTCTTGAAAACAGCCAGTGAATTGGCCTTCACTGCCTTCTGTGGCAGAGAATTCCACAGATTCACAACTCTCTGGGTGAAAAGGTTTTTCCTTATCTCAGTCCCAAATGGCCTCCCCCTTATTCTTAAACTGTGAGTCCTGGTTCTGGACTCCCCAACATCGGAAACATTTTTCCTGCAATCCTTGGAGAATTTTATATGTTTCTATAAGATCCCCTCTCATCCTTCTAAACTCCAACGAATACAAGCCCAGTCGACCCATTCTTTAATCATACCTCAGTGCCGCCATCCCGGGAATTTACCTGGGGAACCCACGCTGCACTCCCTCAATAGCAATAATATCCTTCCTCAAATTAGGAGACCAAAATTGCACACAATATTCCAGGTGTGGTCTCACCAGGGCCTTGTACAACTGAAGTCAGACCTCCTTGCTCCTAAACTCAAATCCTCTCGCAATGAAGGCAACTTATCTTTCTTCACTGCCTGCTGTATCTGCATGCTTACTTTCAGTGGCTGATGTACAAGCACACCCAGGTCTCGTTGCACCACCTCTTCTCCTAATCTGACACCAGTCAGATAATAATCTGCCTTCCTGTTCTTGCCTCCAAAGCAGATAACCTCACATTTATCCACATTATACTGCATCTGCAATGCTTCTGCCCACTCACCCAACATATCCAAGTCACCCTGCAGCCTTACAGAATCCTCCTCGCAAAATTTAATTTTATAAATTAAATTCTTCAATGTGCAAAGATGTTTACCCTACTGTTGTCTTTCGCATTAATTTAGCTTTTTTATTTTGTTGTTACTCCTGCTGTAAAAAAATTCAGCCATGTTCCCTTCCTTGGAGCATCTTTTACTGTTAGACAATAGACAATAGGTGCAGGAGGAGGCCATTCGGCCCTTCGAGCCAGCACCGCCATTCAATGTGATCATGGCTGATCATTCTCAATCAGTACCCCGTTCCTGCCTTCTCCCCATACCCCCTGACTCCGCTATCCTTAAGAGCTCTATCTAGCTCTCTCTTGAATGCATTCAGAGAATTGGCCTCCACTGCCTTCTGAGGCAGAGAATTCCACAGATTCACAACTCTCTGACTGAAAAAGTTTTTCCTCATCTCAGTTCTAAATGGCCTGTTGGTGACCGACCCAAATTATTTCTGCACAGTCCTATCAAATTTGTCAACATGTTACTTGTGCTTGCTAACAGCAAAAATGTACAAAACATTACAAAAGGGAAATAAATCCTTTACTCAAGCAGTCTGCAAATCAGTTGCTCCTGTTTTAATGTGTTAATCCCCTTGTTCCTTTCGAATAAACTGGCTCTAATGTTTTAAAAGTATCTTCCACATGGCATGGATTAGAGTGGGAATACAAGTGAGGAAAAGAGGCAAGGATGGGAGCGATACAAATCAAGGAAAGAGGCACATGTACTAGCTGACAATCTAATTTTGGGCAGCAACAGGTTTGTAACAACTCCCTGGCATTGCATTCTGGCTTTGCAGTGCTGCATAATTCACCATCTGGTAAAATGAACTGAGGCCAATAAGTGCACAAGTTGTGAGGGGAAGCAAGCTTTCTCGTCATGATTAACATTGGGATGCCACGGTAAATAAGAGGTGTGTTTGAAGCCGAAAATGGAAGAATAGTCATTTGTAGAGGTTACAGACATGAAGATGCAAGTCCAGAGGGATGTCAGTAAGATAAACATTGAAAATACATCAGCACTTAAGCCAATTTTTATTCAACCATTCAAAAATATTGGATCCTATCATTGTTTAATCAAAGCTGTAACATGCAACAATTTTATTTAAATTAGTGTAGGTCACACTTAACATAATTGCACACTTAACATAAATGCAGATCCAACAAATCATCCACCAACATTTCCGTCACCTACAACGGGACCCCACCACTGGCCATATCTTCCCATCCCCACCCCTTTCAGCGTTCCGCAGAGACCATTGCCTCCGTAATTCCCTGGTCCACTCGTCCCTTCCTACCCAAACCACCCCATCCCCGGGCACTTTCCCCTGCAACCGCAGGAGATGCAACACCTGTCCCTTTACCTCCCCCCTCAACTCCATCCAAGGACCCAAACAGTCTTTCCAGGTGAGACAGAGGTTCACCTGCACCTCCTCCAACCTCATCTACTGCATCCGCTGCTCCAGATGTCAGCTTATTTGGCGAGACCAAACGCAGGCTCGGCGATCGCTTCGCTCAACACCTGCGCTCGGTCCGCGTTGGCCAATCTGATCTCCCGGTGGCTGAGCACTTCAACTCCCCTCCCATTCCCAGTCTGACCTTTCTGTCATGGACCTCCTCCAGTGCCATAGTGAGGCCTACCGGAAATTGGAGGAACAGCACCTCATATTTCGTCTGGGCAGCTTGCAGCCCAGTGGTATGAACATCGACTTCTCCAACTTTGGATAGTTCCTCTGTCCCTCTCTTTCCCTCCCCCTTCCCAGATCTCCCTCTATCTTCCTGTCTCCACCTATATCCTTCCTTTGTCCCGCCCCCCGACATCAGTCTGAAGAAGGGTCTCGACCCAAAATGTCGCCCATTCCTTCTCTCCCGAGATGCTGCCTGACCTGCTGAGTTACTCCTGCATTTTGTGAATAAATACCTTCGATTTGTACCAGCATCTGCAGTTATTTTCTTATACTAACATAATTGCATAACTATTTCACAATTATACAAAAGAAATCTCAACAATTCAACCATTTATGAAATATTGTCCAATACAAATAATACCACAGCAATGTAACTGACTGTCAGTTTAGTTGCATTACTAGTTTAAGCTTCAAATGTCTTCTTGCACTACACTGTCGCTACACAAAGCACATAAATACAGTGCCCTTCATAATGTTATTTATTTGCCTCTGTACTCCACAATTTGAGATTTGTACAGTGCACATTGTCAGATTTTAATAACGGCCATTTTTATACATTTTGGTTTCACCATGTAGAAATTACAGCAGTGTTTATACATAATCCCTCCCCCCCGCATCCCCATTTCAGGGCACCATAATGTTCGGGACACAGCCATGTCATGTAAATAAAAGTAGTCATGTTTAGTATTTTGTTGCATATCTTTTGCTTGAAGTGTACGATTCATGGATATCACCAGTTGCTGGGTGTCTTCTCTGGTGATGCTCTGCAGGCCTGTATTGCAGCCATCTTTAGCTTATGCTTGTTTTGGGGGCTCGTCCCCTTCAGTTTTCTCTTCAGCATATAAAAGGCATGCTCAACTCGGTTCAGATCGAGTGACTGACTTGGCCACTCAAGAATTGACCACTCTTTAGCTTTGAAAAACTGTTGCTTTAGCAGTATGTTTGGGATCATTGTCTTGCTGTAGAATGAACCGCCAGCCAATGAGTTTTGAGGCATTTGTTTGAACTTGAGCAGACAGGTTGTGTCTATACACTTCAGAATTTATTATGCTACTACCATCAGCAGTTGTATCATCAATGAAGATAAGTGAGCCAGTACCTTCAGCAGCCATACATACCCAGGCCATAACACCCCCACCACCATGTTTCACAGATGAGGTGGTATGCTTTGGATCTAGGGCAGTTCCTTCTCTCCCCCATACTTTGCCCTTGCCATCACTCCCTGGCCATCCTATTCTTGCAGCTAACCGGTGTTTTGCATCTTGCAGTGTAGCCTCTGTATTTCTATTCATGAAGTCTTCTGCAGATATTGGTCATTGACAAATCCACACCCGATTCCTGAAGAGTGCTTCTGATCTGTCAGACAGGTGTTTGGGGATTTTTCTTTATTATAGAGAATGTTCTTCTGTCATCAGCTGTGGAGGTCTTCCTTGGCCTGCCAGTCCCTTTGCTCACCAGTGCTCTTTCTTCTTAATGATTTTCCAAACAGTTGTTTTTGGTAAGCCTAAGGTTTAGCTGATGTCTTTAACAGTTTAATTCTTGTTTCTCAGTCTCATAATGGCTTCTTTGACTTTCATTGGCACAACTTTTGTCCTCATGTTGATAAACAGCAATAAAAGTTTCCAAAGGTGATGGAAAGACTGGAGGAAAAACTAGGTGCTGAGAGCTCTCTTATACCTGCATTAAGGAGGCAATTAACCACACCTGAGCGATTACAAACACCTGTGAAGCCATGCGTCCCAAACATTATGGTGCCCTGAAATGGGGGGGGACTATATATAAACACTGCTGTAATTTCTACATGGTGGAACCGAAATTTATAAAAATGGCCTTTATTAAAATCTGACAATGTGCACTTTAACCACATGTAATTTTTTTATGTTACAAATCTCAATTGTGGAGTACAGAGGCAAATAAACAAATGATGGGTCTTTGTCCAAAACATTATGGAGGGCACTGTACACCACAGAGGCATATCATTGGATGTTAACTGAAACAAGCTACTTTCAGTATTTATAATTTGACAAATTTTCAATTTTTTTCTTGTCAAGAATCTATTCCTGATTCACTTCATTTGAGAAAAAAAAATCAATATTCCTTGCAGCACCACTGCCACCTCATGGTGGAGATTAGAATCAAGCAAATCCCCCAAATTCACATTACATCCCCACAGCAGAAACCCACATCAAAGTGAGATCCTTGCACATACTGTTTCATGAACATGGCAATCAGGTCCATGATTGAAATAACTGCTGCCATCAACTTCCACACGTTAGTTAGTACAATTAAATACAGCTCCACCACCGATTTTCCAGCAACTGGGGGTCTGACACCTTTAATCCTGACAAAATTCTGAGAGCACACTCGAATTCTCCCCCTGTATTGCTAGATTGCATGTACCTTTGTATTTATTATTGTAACGTGTATCGAGATACAATGAAAATCTTTGCATGCTATCCGGTCAAATCATTTTATAGATGAGAATTATTGTACATTACTTCTCAAAGCTAAGACTAAGATGTTAACCCAATTTTGCAGGTTTGAATTCCCATTATGACACAAACAGGAACTGACGCAATTCCTGTTACCTAATCATAATTGTGGTGTCAGGACAGCCTACCTAGAAGTTGCTCTACTGCATTCAAATGTTGATCCTGTTTAAAAACACTGTACTGTAAAGTTACAGATTTTGACTTTTTTTATTTGAAATGAAGTGACCAAAGTAATACAGCATGTTTGAGTTTAACCATAGCTGCACAACTTGCTTGAAGCAGTCAATTAAAATACATCGACACAAGGAACTGCAGATGTTGGAATCTTGAACAAATTGCTGGAGGAACTCAGCGGATAGAATTGAAATATGCCATCTGTTTGTCTCCTAGCCAAGTCTAGCCTCAAAAGAAAAAAATATGCACAATATTTTAATCAAGCACTTTAACAGAAAGATGCATCTCACACATAACTTAAGGATACATTCCAAAAGTGACAAGTCATTCCAATTGAAAAGGCATTTCTGAGGTTTTCAACCTTGATTGAGACGGAATAACAGAAAATTGATTTCAGAACCTGTAATTTGGAAAAACATTAACATTTATAAAAATTGATCTTTCTGTAGTTATGCATATGTAAACAAACTCCTCAAATTTGTAAAAACCATCCATTGCAGTTTATTTCATAACATTCTTTTTTTCTCTCACTTCTTCATTGCCCTTTCCTCTGTACTACTGCACATTCATTCAGTATTATTTTCATCAGGAAAATAGATATTTCCCTACCCCACACACCGCCAAATTTCATTGGCCACTCATATTTGGACAAGCACAAGGAACTGTTTGCCATATATATAGAAAATAGTTAATTATTTTGTTTATTATATCCAGCACCACCTCATGCATATGTTCAAGGCATTTCTTATTCCTAAGGAGTTTCATCACCTTTTTAAAGACAGAAAAAAGTCAACTTAAAGCCACAGAATGCCAACATTCAGCCTAAGATATCTGCAACTTCTCAGCAATGACAACAGTCAATCTTATTTCACAGAAATTTCTTCTTCAGCAGTATCCTGTGCATTTCCACAATCTCATTCCCTTACTCCATCTCATCACTGCTGTAGATCTGGCTGATAACAGTGGTTTCATCGAGAACGTCCAAGATCAAGTTGGCATTGCACATGGCCACGGTCATGGATGTACAGGGAGGAGAGCCAGGGACTGAGCGCACAACCACATGCTGTTGATGGTCAGCATGGAGGAAATGTCGTAAATTCCAACTAACTGAGGTCAGCCGGTCAGGAAATCCTGAAGCCAGTCGCAGATGAGGGCTCACGGCTGAGGTCCAACCGGAGGTTAGGAATGAGCTTAGTACTATGGTGGTGAAGGCCGAGCTGTAATCATGAAATAGTGGAATAGTGACATAAGGAACCGCAGATGTTAGTTTTAAAAACACAGCGCTGAAGTAACTCGGGAGGCCAGGCAGCAGCTCTGGAACTTTCTCTCCTCGTTCTCCACCCTGCAATCACAATGAAGTCCTGTCCCAAAACGTCACCTATCCACCAAGATGCTGCCTGACATGCTGAATTACTCCAGCA